>NC_086444.1:1069494245-1069794245 GCF_028390025.1 Pseudophryne corroboree
GGGTAGGGCCTGACATGTCAATGATCATAGATGTGCTATATTTAACTCTACATTACCCCCTATGTCTATGTCTGTTTTGCCATTCAGTGATTATTTGATGAGCTCTGTTTTGTGTCTTCTGCATTTGTCTTCTTCATCTTGGATAGTGCACAGTGATCATGGGTCAATGGGGGTAATTCCAAGTTGATCGCAGCAGTAATTTTGTTAGCAGTTGGGCAAAACCATGTGCACTGCAGGGGAGGCAGATTTAACATGTGCAGAAAGAGTTAGATTTGGGTGGGTTAGTTTGTTTCTGTGCAGGGTAAATACTGGCTGCTTTATTTTTACACTGCAATTTAGATTGCACATTGAACACACCACACCCAAATCTAACTCTCTCTGCACATGTTATATCTGTCTCCCCTGCAGTGCACATGGTTTTGCCCAACTGCTAACAAAATTCCTGCTGCGATCAACTTGGAATTACCCCCAATATGCAATACAAATGGGGTTAGGCTTCAGAAATTATGCTTAGGTTTCTACCTTCTGACAAGGCCTCTCTGAACATATAAGGGTGATGTCTCTCTCTCTTCTGATAACTCTGCATTATGTTATCACCTTCTGAAATAAAGGTACATCTACGATTCAAGGAACCATGTTTAAAGAGGGATGAGTTTGACAATCTGCTCTGGTTTTTGACATCATTCTTGTCTTCCCCAAGAAGCACACACATGCAGGAGAACCCAAAAAGCTTCACTCTATTGTGGCTCTAAGGGTCACTGTGTTAATTAAGGCCCTCTTACAGGCTTGGTGATCCCAAGCCTATCGACATCTACTGTATGAACTTATAAGAAACGCAGACTCTTATTTCCATTGTATTGCACTACAGTGTATCATCATTGCTTTTAACGTATACAGGTTGAGTCTCCCTTATCCAAAATGCTTGGGACCAGAGGTATTTTGGATATGGGATTTTTCCGTATTTTGGAATAATTGCATACCATAATGAGATATCATGGTGATGGGACCTAAATCTAAGCACAGAATGCATTTATGTTACATATACACCTTATACACACAGCCTGAAGGTCATTTTAGCCAATATTTTTTATAACTTTGTGCATTAAACAAAGTGTGTCTACATTCACACAATTCATTTATGTTTCATATACACCTTATACACACAGCCTGAAGGTCATTTAATACAATATTTTTAATAACTTTGTATATTAAACAAAGTTTGTGTACATTGAGCCATCAGAAAACAAAGGTTTCACTGTCTCAATCTCACTCAAAAAAGTCCGTATTTCGGAATATTCCGTATTTCGGAATATTTGGATATGGGATACTCAACCTGTATTATAAATCTGTATATTTTGTTTCCACACCAACACATTTGTTCACAGAAGTGTGTATTGCCAATTTTGAAGCGTAATAAAGATCACGTTGTTACAGCACAATATCGCTTAAATTACTGTGTACACCGCAGCACATGATCATACCAATGGTTAATACAGATAGGGGTTGAGCGCTATATTTAGTGTGTATAATTTAATATTCAGCACTGTTATCTCTGGAACAAGTAACATTTCTACAGATTCCTAAGGATCTATGGCCCTCATTCCGAGTTGTTCGCTCGCTAGCTGCTTTTAGCAGCATTGCACACGCTAAGCCGCCGCCTACTGTGAGGGAATCTTAGCTTAGCAGAATTGCGAACGAAAGATTCTCAAAATTGCGAATAGAAATTTCTTAGCAGTTTCTGAGTAGCTAGACACTAACTCTGCCACTGCGATCAGTTCAGTCAGTTTCGTTCCTCTGTTTGACGTCACAAACACACCCAGCGTTCGCCCAGACACTCCCCCGTTTCTCCAGCCACTCCCACGTTTTTCCCAGAAACGGCAGCGTTTTTTCACACACACCCATAAAACGGTCAGTTTCCGCCCAGAAACACCAACTTCCTGTCAATCACACTCCGATCACCAGAACGAAGAAAAAACCTCGTAATGCCGTGAGTAAATTACCAAACTTCTTAGCAAATTTACTTGACGCAGCCGCAGTGCGAACATTGCGCATGCGCAGTTAGCGTAAAATCGCACCGATGCGAAGAAAAATAACGAGCGAACAACTTGGAATGAGGGCCTATGTGACAACAGCCTCTCTTTTAAGTTAAAGAAATATATTTTTGCGCAATCCCTGGTTAACTTTTTTAGGGTACGTGTATGCAGCTCTTTTCTTTAAATGGCTCTAGACCAGTGTTTCCCAACCTTGGTCCTCAAGGTACACTAACAGTTCAGTGTTTAGTGCTATCCATGCTTGAGCAACTATGGTTAAATCAAAATAACTGAGGTACTAATGAAGTCATCTGTGCTCAAGTATTGCTATCCTTTAGACCTCGACTGTTAGTGTGCTTTGAGGACTGTGATTGGGAACGCTAGATCTAGACGACATTTGCTACCCTGAATTGGGCCCAACACTCATTTGTCATGGTCACACAAACCTTTAAATGTTGTGTGATTGCTCCATACTGCTCTGCAATAAATATTCTCGTCCTCACAGCTGGGTAATAATTTCTTTGCCTGATATCAGGTTTGTATGCAGCTCTAGTATTACAACACCTGGATCTTGTTATTTCGTGTAGAGGTGGATGTCTCATTGGCTGGAACAGAAACCGTACTGTCACAAAGAACTATAAACTCCTGGTTTTTTTATTACTAAATTTCAGACAGCACAAATCCTTTTCATTTTTCTCCCTTGTTTTAAAAATGTGATTTTGGCATTCCATTGAACGTGATCCAAATCCTTGTCTGAACTCACCATATAACTGACCTTTCTTAGCTCACGACATGCAAATTTATTGCATCAGATAAACTTACATTGATATTGCTCTCACCAACTCACAATTTCAAGTTTTCTGGGGGGGGTGTGGTATGATATGTCCGCAGTCATAATGTTGACATTCATCATGTAGACATTGATTAAAATGCTGATATGTTATAATGGCGATATTTCGTCCCTGGTGACCCAGAGGTCATTTAGCTGCTCCTGATGGCTGCAGCAGCTATAGCATGGCACCTGGGTCCTGTAGGTCATGTGACCACCACATTTCTGGGGCAAACCTGTGACCTTTCAGCATTCTGGTGAGTATTGTTCTCATATCCCTAATTCCTAACTCTCCCTCTAGTGCCTAAACTTAACCTTCCTGCAGCCTAACCCTGTCCTCCCACTAGTGCCTAACCCTAACCTTCCTCCCACAGTGTAACCCTAACTTTCCCCTAGTGCCTAACCCTAACCTTCCTCCCACAGTCTAACCCTAACTTTCCCCTAGTGCCTAACCCTAACTGTCCTGCAACCCAACCCTAACCTCCCAACCCACAGCCTAACCCTAACCTCTCCTTCTGTAACCTAACCCTAACCTAACCCTAGTGCCTAACTCTACCCTTTCCAGTGCCTAACCCTAACCTTCTCGCTGCCTAACCCTAATGTCCCCCTACTGCCTAATCCTAACCTCCCAACCTGCAGCCTAACCCTAACCTCCCCTCCTGCAACCTACACCTAACATCATCCTAGTGCCTAACTCTACCCCTCCTAGCAGCCTAACCCTAACCTTCCCGCTGCCTAACCTTCTCCAAATGCCTAACCTTAACCTCCCAACCTGCAGCCTAAACGTAACCTCTCCGTAGTGTCTAACCCTAACCCCCCACAGCCTAACCCTAACCGCCCCACAGCCTAACACTAATCCCCAACAGCCTAACCCTACCCCCCCCACAGCCTAACCCTGAACCCCCCCCCCCCACATACACACACACACACCCCCCCCCCCCCCCCCACACACACACACAGTCTAACCCTAACCTCCACCTATTGCCAAACCCAACATTTCACATGTCGACTTCAGAAGTGTCTGCATTGGGGTGCCAACATTATGGAAGTCGTCAATGTAAATGTCCACCTAATGACTACATCCCTGATGGAGAACTAAACTGAAAGAACACATTGTAAATGCAAATCCTATGTACATGTAGCCAGGTCTGTAGAAAGTTAATCACATTGTTTTCCGTTTCAAACTGTCTTCATTTTTGCAGATATCCAATATTGTTGCCCTACCATCATTTAATACAAATGTCTTACACTGTCTTTGCAGAGAAATAACACTACTCAACATCACCCATAACACAATTATATTACATTCTATACAGACATACACATTACCCCCAGTCCACATAACTGACCAATACATATGGTCATTGGGGATTATTCAGGTTTGTTAGCAAACCAAAAGAGCAAGCAACTGGGCAAAACCATGTGCACTGCAGGTGGGGCAGATGTAACGTGCAGAGAGAGTAAGATTTGGGTGGGTTATATTGTTTCTGTGCAGGGTAAATACTGGCTGTTTTATTTTTACACTGCAATTTAGATTTCAGTTTGAACACACCCCATCCAAATCTAACTCTCTCTGCACATGTTACATCTGCCCCACCTGCAGTGTAACATGATTTTGCCCAGTTGCTTCTTGCTTTTTTTGGTTAGCTAACAAACCTGCATAAGGGTCATAATACATTTAATACAGTTACAATTATAGATCTTATATGATAAAAATGATAAATGACCCCTGTATGTAGCGACCCTAACAAAGGAAGACACACGGGGAACTGGTCACTATAGAACCAAATCAGAATGAGAGACAAGCATTTCCAAAGACAAACCCTGAAACCTTGTGTTAGCCCAGGAAACATTTTCATGAAATCTTTTATTACTTATATGAATAGCACTCAGTACATATAACACTTTGTAAAGCATTTTATATCATCGTGGGGGCAATTTAGTGTGTCACAAGCACTGGTCATGCACCGGTAACGTGTGACTATGCCCTTTTCATGTGCGGCATGTTTTTCCCGATTCCCCAATTTGAAATGTTGTTAGATATGCAGCCGTATGTAATATAAATATAACTTACGTTACTTTGGTTCTTGTTAGAAATGGCTGCTGAGAATGAATTTCCCCCTGAAACTTGAAAGGGAAATGTGAACAAATTGAAGAGCAAATTCCATGCCCCCAGATTGTAAACACACAGTTTTGTGAATAGCCTTCAGGACATCGCATTAAATGGTGCATACCTCCTTTTGTAAATATTATTAATCTCTGATTTTCTCTGGTTTAGGTCGGAAAAGAAAAAGTCTCTGAATTACAGTGAGCCTACATTTAATTCCAACTTCATGGATGAATAAAAATACATTACTGCCAACAGGGGCTTTCTGAACAGAACTGGCTCTGACTGCAGTCAGTCCACCACCATCAGTCAACCATAGGGTCTTTCTTGAAGTCAACAACCTCTCTTCTGTACTTATATAAATAGCCTGGAATCTCCCATCCATTCACTGCCACAGGGCCACAGCAACCTTCAGGAAAACAGCTAGATCCTGTACTCTCTCACACGGCTTTTTATTGTGGTTTGTAAAGATATTTTATGTAGCTTAAATGACCACATTGTGCTTCCAGTTTGGGTGGAAACCATATTGTGTATTAAAAATCAAACCTTTGTTCTTAAAGCACACATTTCAACCTCATTTGGGAAGCACAAGACAGCAGGAATCTCTCTTGTGTCATGCTGTTTCGGCCCTAATAGCGTTCCGCTGATATGCAGGCGGTTACAGTGCAAGATGATGGCCTTTGGGGAGAATTAAATGGTCGGAGGCGGCAGAATAAGAGCAAGGTGCTGCATGCAGTAGGTGTGCTGCTAAGGTTTGCGAACATGACATTTCTTCTGGCAGAATATAATAATTTAATTAAGATAAGCAGGTGGAGAGGGAACATTTCCAGGGACCATGCCATTGGGAGAAGATGTACTGGCCTCTCAATTGTTGTTAGAGGGTATGTTTTACTATGATCTCTCCCTAGGGAATGGAGAGTCTATCTAGGACCACTTTCTCCAGTGTAAAACAAAGCAGAAAATACAAAAAAGTGACACAACCAGTAAATGAAGTCCCAATGTCCCTCATTCTCGTGATTAATTGAATCCATATAGGAAAGCTGAGCCAAACACTATAGAGGAGAAAAGCAGTAGAGGATTTGGGGGCCTATATATCCAGCAATTCTGTCCATAAAATATACTGAAACCGCTGTTTCCGCATTTTAATGGCAGAATTTAGCCTCCCTGAACTGTACCAAGATAGAAAGCAGGAGATAAAGGCCCTCATTCCGAGTTGTTCGCTCTGTAATTTTCTTCGCATCGCAGTTATTTTCCGCTAATTGCGCATGCACAATGTTCGCACTGCGACTGCGCCAAGTAAATTTGCTAAGAAGTTTGGTATTTTACTCACGGCATTACGAGGATTTTTCTTTGTTCTGGTGATCGTAATGTGATTGACAGGAAGTGGGTGTTTCTGGGCGGAAACTGGCCGTTTTATGGGTGTGTGTGAAAAAACGCTTCCGTTTCTGGGAAAAACGCGGGAGTGGCTGAAGAAACGGGGGAGTGTCTGGGCGAACGCTGGGTGTGTTTGTGACGTCAAACCAGGAACGACAAGCACTGAACTGATCGCACTGGAAGAGTAAGTCTCGAGCTACTCAGAAACTGCACAGAAAAATCTTTTCGCAATATTGCGAATACTTCGTTCGCAATTCTGCTAAGCTAAGATACACTCCCAGAGGGCGGCGGCTTAGCGTGTGTACTGCTGCAAAAAGCGGCTAGCGAGCGAACAACTCGGAATGAGCGCCAATGTACAGCCCTCTCTTTTGGTCACCAGTCCTCACATCATCCATCCTCATAGTTTTCTTTGAGATTGGTATGTAACAAGAACCACAAAGCATAGCTTTCCGGGTCTTGTACATGTGGGCTAACATCGCTGACTCCAGTGGGGCAGTCGTGTCAGAGAGGGATGGCGGGCAGAGCTGGTTGTGATGTCAGTTGTGATATTTTCGCATTGCACGTGTGCAGTAGATTGGGATCCAATCTTACTGATCCCTGGGATGGGCCCTTATCGGAGCTCATGTCCTGCCGGTGACTGGTATATTCCCCTTAATATATTACTCCTTACTGCCACGATATGTGGCCATAAGCATTCACAAATGTGTGTGTGTGTGTGTGTGTGTATGCGGGCGTGGGGGGGGGGGGGGCGGGGGGGTTTGGCCTAATTTTTTCATAAATATGCCCCCTAAAGGGGTACGAGGCTGAAATTTACTGTGACACTTCTACTTTCACAGAGTGTGCCTCTTGGATTTTTTCACCAACAGTATCTGCACCTACAGTGTGTATACTGAATCTCTTGAGGTGAGAGTAGGTGCACGCTTTATATGTAGGGTGAACTATTTATGCGTTCATTAGGTCGACAGTAAAAAGGTTGACAGTGTCTAGGTAGACCCCAAAAGGTTGACTTACACAAGGTCGACATGATAAAAAAGTCGCCACAAGCAAAAGGTCAAAATGAAAATGGTCGACACATGAAAAAGTCAACATGAGGTTATTTTTTATGTATTTGGGTGTTGCATGGCTGCTTTGGGCAAGGTGCCTCTCTGCGCTCTGCACAGATTACGATTCCCAATCGTAGTCCATGTGGATAGAAAAGTGATAAAACTGTTTAAAAAAAAAAAAACTCGAGGGGGCGTGGCCTAGCTGCAGATCTGGGCAGACGTGTTGCACTGGAGCTCCTGCCTTACGCCCATATAAATTGATATCCTGCTGCTCTTTAGTGATCTTGGGGACCCCCCTTTATCAGCTGGGGTCTACCTGTATCGGGCAGTGAGGTCCGCGGAGCCGGCGGGTGTCTCCTACACCCGTGCGGGTTGCGGCCTTCTGACCCAGGTGAAGCCGGGACCTCCATTTTACTGCTGCCCCGGAGGAGGAGGCCTTGGGTGACTGGAGTTCGCTGCAGAGGGTGCCCACACCACATCGGGACTCTACTCCCTGCAAGATGCCTCACTCTATTGCTAAGCGGGAGGTGAGTGTTACCCGCTGCCCCCCTACCTTGGACAGAGGCCCGCCGGACACCGCTGTTGCGCTGAGGGGAGCCGAGGGCGGGTGGACTCTGCCGCTCTCTCCAGCCGAGGCTGCTTCGCCCGCTCACCGACGCCCGGACTGGGGGATCCCGGCCTGGGCACCGCACGGCGCCAGCCACTGCACCCGATCTTGTCTGCTCGATTGGTGGCCTCCGGGGGCCTAGACGGCCGGGAGCTTCCACGGAGGTCTGGCGGCGCCATTTTGTTTACTGGCATTGTGCCCACGCCTGGATCCAGCGTGCATGGCGGAGGCAGCTCGGATTTGCTTCTGCAGCTGACTGGGGAGACTTTACTAGTGCCTTTATCCCCCGGACACTCTCTGGGGCCGCACCAGCTACTCTCTTCAAAAAAAAAAAATAATAATAATAATAATAAAAAATTTTAAAAAAAATATTATTACTCAAAAATAAATAAAAAGAAGGGGGCATGGCTTAGCGGTGAAACAGGTCAGGGCTACAACACCTACCCCCCTTGCAGCCCCTACAACCCTCCTGCTGCTGCACGTGGTGCTGGGGGGCCCCTGGGAGGCCCACGACACTCGCCCCGGGTGGTAAGACCGAGACAGGAGGTGGCGGCCATCTTCATATCACAGTCTACAGTGCATGGGGATAGCCCGGCCCTCTGATCCTGCGGCTGCTTCCACACTCTCCATTAGGTCCACTGGGCCCTCTCTGCTGAGAAATTGACGACATCTACCCACAGGAGTCGGGCACGCTGCTGTACCCATAAGATGTAGGCACCTTTCCAATGTATCTCCCCCGAAACTCCCCGCAATCATTTTAGCTGATACAATCACGCACGTGGCGTAGAGGATCTCTGCCGTTCTGGGCCTTAGACGACATCCCCCTTTCTACTGGGGTTCTCCTACTTTCTCAAGGTGATACAAGATGGCTCCAAAAAAGAATAAGGCCTCCAAGTCAATCTCTCAAGTTGCATTTTTCAAGCCCTCCCCATATCGTAATAAGTCTCAAGGGTCTGGGGCTTCTGCCACTGGATCGGATCCCCCACCTACGACTTCCTCACCTATGATGACCTTACCCTCATCTCAGGATTCCCCCTCCCCTCCACGCCTGGAGGACAGCGAAGCCTTAACGGTGGGCGCCATGAAGCTTTTGTTACACCAGTTTAAAGATGAAGTGGCGTCGGAATTCCGTACTATGCTGCAATCCTGCCAGCGCTCCGTTGAAGACTTGGGCAATAGGACCGGACATTTGGAAACAAAGATGGGTGAGGTGGTGGGCTCTCATAATACCCTTATCGACTCTCATGATACTCTTGAGGGGGAAGTGGCGGCTCTGCGGGATAAAGTAGCAGACTTGGAGGACCGCTCACGCAGAAATAATCTCAAGCTAAGAGGGGTTCCTGAATCCGTATCTAATAGCAGCCTGCATGACTATACAATCGAAATATTCAAGAAGCTGCTACCCTCAGCCACATCTGCGGACTTGTTATTGGACCGCATTCATAGAGTTCTGATGGCCCGCAGTGCTCCTGAAGGTGCGTCGAGGGATGTCTTAATGAGAATCCATTTTTTCCATATTAAAGAATCCCTGCTTAAAGCGGCTAGACCTACCTCTGACACAGTGAAAGCTTTGGGCCAGTTTCAACTTTTTGGAGATCTATCACAATACACCCTGATCAGGAGGCGTTCCTTTCAGCCCGTCACCACGGCCCTTCGGAAAGCTGGAATCATATATAGATGGGGTTTCCCCACGTGTTTATTGATTTCTAGAGAAGGTTCAACTATTGTGGTGTCTTCGGTCGAGGACGGTATGAGACTTCTTCACAAATGGAATATAGCTGGAGATCAAGGAGCCGGCTCCCCTGACCGCCGACTTCAGCCGGACTGGTCGACGGCTGGGAAGTAGGCCCTTCCCACTGCGGTACTTTCCCTGCCAAGAATGGCCATCTATAGGACTTGCGTTGTTTCTACAAGATAGTTGGTTGTTGTGTCACGGGTTTCGGGTCTGGTTTGTAAGCTCCCCTTTGAGCCGTCTTGTTGCTGTAATTACAGTATTACTCTTTGCCGGTTCCGGGACCCTGTGACTCATTACAAATTAGCCTATCATTTCATTCTTAACGACATTTCTTTGTTATGCCATGTGCGATTGTCTGTTTATAATGTTTACAAAATTTTGGTTATTTGATTGCGGGGAGGTTGGCCACTAACCTCCCAAACTCGCTGGGTGAGGCGCTGTATGTTTTGGCGTCTTACTATGACTTCGTCTCTACACGGAGTCGGCTTTCTTTGTTTTGTGTACTGTATTTCTCTCCTCTCTCTCTTTGTCCTCCCCTGTGTGTCTCCCTTTGTGTCTCGCCCCCCCCCATGCTTTTTTTTCTTTCACTCTGTGTTCAGGGTACTGTACCTCTTTAATGGTATTTTTTGGCTTCAGCGGATGCTCCTCCTCCTGGTTAATTTATCATGGTTAATTTGGTATCACTGAATGTAAAGGGATTGAATTCCCCACAGAAGCGTAAATTGGCCTTATCTTTCTTCTACAAACTGAAGGCAAAGGTGGTCGCTGTCCAGGAAACTCATTTTAGGAAATTAGACCCCCCCAGATTCTGCGATAATCATTTTCCCACCTGCTATATGGCTAATGGTCCCGTAAAAAAGGCCGGAGTGGCTATACTGTTCTCTCGTGACTGCCCATTAACTCTCGAATCCCAACTAGTAGACCCCGAAGGCAGGTATTTAATATTAATTGGACAGCTCGAGGATACTACTGTTACCTTGGCTTCCTGCTACGCACCTAACTCTGGTCAACTCTCATTTTGTAGAAAACTATTCTCCCTAATACAGAAACACGCTAAAGGTGCCGTCATGCTTCTGGGGGACTTCAACTTAGTTGTAGACCCTGCTGTAGATAGATCTCTCCCCACTAGAAGCCCCTTAGCTAAACCCAGAACCTCCCCTGTTTATACCCTTGGGCTTCAACAATTGCTAGGAGAGTACGATCTCTACGATACGTGGAGAACTAAACATCCTACAGTTAGGGATTACTCCTTTTATTCGCATGTCCACTCCTCATATTCTAGAATCGATCTAGTTCTGACTGACAGAATGTCACTGCCGGCCATCATGAAAATTTATATATTACCAATGACATGGTCTGATCATTCTCCACTGAGGGTGGTGTGGAAACTTGGGGACCGTAGAGTCTCACCGGGCCCTTGGAGACTAGGAAATTTCCTGTTATGCCATCAGGAAGCTTCACTTGCCATGCAGCAAACCTTAAAGCTATATTTAGAAACTAACAAACCCGAGGATACTTCGGTCTTTAATAATTGGTGCTCTTGTAAGGCTGTAATGCGGGGGGCGGCCATTCAGGCCGCTTCACGTTTAAAACGCTCCCAAAATGCTGAACGTCTTTCGGCTGAAAGAGAGGTTGCAAAATTAGAATTAGCCCATAAAGCTGACCCGCAGAATAGAACTGCCTTTAAGCTTTTGCTTGCCGCAAGGGAAAGGGTGAACATTTTTTCGCTTCGGGAAGTACAACGCAATCTTGCCCGATTAAATCAGAGATTTTACGTATTTGGAAATAAGGCAGGGCGTCTCTTGGCACGGTAACCTGGGAGGCCAGACTTCATTTTGTCTATTCCCCTACGGGCTCAAGAGTCTCTGACCCTTATAATATAGCAGACACCTTTGCAGAGTATTACTCCCAACTCTACAACCTTCAGGCAGATACTAATACTCCCCAACCCATTGAAGCTGAAATCCAGTCCTTTCTAAAAGACCTGTCCCTACCGACACTGAACTCCGAGGCCTGCCTGTCCCTCAGCTCACCCTGGACTATTCCTGAACTTGAGGCAGCTATTGACGGTCTTCCACGCGATAAAGCGCCTGGGCCAGATGGATTTCCGTCTAATTTCTACAAAACTTATAAAGCAGATTTGGCACCAGTGTTATTGGCAGTTTTCAACGAGGCGTCAGAGTCTGGGAGGTTCCCGAGAGAGATGCTTGAAGCGCGGATAGTTGCTATCCCTAAGCCGGGTAAATCTCCCACATCCGTTCAAAATTACCGACCGATAGCTCTGTTGAACACAGACGTAAAGCTTTTTGCTAAGGTTATCGCTAACCGTCTTTGCCCTCTATTACCCTCCCTTATAGCTGCTGATCAGGTTGGCTTCGTCCCGGGCAGGCAGGCCCCGGACAACACTCGGAGAGTTTATAATGTCATGGAATATTGTGATGCTAATAGGACGCCCCTTCTCGTCCTATCGCTGGACGCTGAGAAGGCGTTTGATAGGTTACACTGGGGATACCTGAGATCGGTCCTGGGTAGGTTTGGCTTCCAGGGAAGGTTTCTGGATTCCATTTTTGCTTTATATTCTGCCCCCTCTGCTAGGGTGTATGTTAATGGGTGTCTATCCAGGGGTTTTGATATTTTCAACGGCACCAGACAGGGGTGCCCTTTGTCCCCCCTTATTTTTGCCCTGGCTATTGAACCCCTGGCCGAGACTATTAGGTCTGATATGGAGGTCTCGGGGCCCGAGATAGGAGGATTGAGTCATAAAGTCAACCTTTTCGCAGATGATATTCTACTCTGTTTGACCAACCCTGGATCCTCCCTTATCGGTCTCCACGCCATATTAGATGGGTACTCTAAAATATCATACTACAAACTGAATACATCCAAGACGGAGGCACTACCGCTCCACATCCCACCACATATCCTGGCTTTGCTTAAGGATAAATACAGGTATGCTTGGCAAGCGAAAACTATTAAATATTTAGGTATACATCTATCGCTTGACAGAGATCTGTATGACTGTAACTACTCACCTTTGTTTAGCGCCTTCGATAAATTGATTAAAGAATGGTCTTTACATGAAATCTCTTGGCTGGGGCGTATCTCTGCAACTAAGATGGTACTGCTTCCTAAACTCCTTTACCTATTTCGAGCCATTCCCCGCAGCTTCCCTAAACCGCTTAGCGTTAGGGCTAATAAGATTCTATCACACTTCATTTGGAAGGGATCTAGACCGCGTATCTCTAGGCAGGTTCTGTCATTGCCCAAGGGCTTTGGCGGGGTTGCTTACCCCAACTTAGATGCGTATAACTCCGCCTGCCTCCTTAGTCAGGCCCGAGACTGGTATGCCACCCATTCCCCCAAACCATGGGTAGTCATTGAGAAATCCTTTTTAGGGTCGATTAACATTACAGATCTATTTCTACTGGCGATAAATAATGCTCCGAAATGGACTGGCCCTGGGGACGCGATTAGATGTACTTTGAAATCATGGCACTCAGTGGCTATATCGGACCCAACTATTGCATTACCGGCAGCGGACCTCTCTTTCAGAACCGTTGCTTGCACTATCCCTGATCTCATATTAGACTCCTGGATTGATGCTGGTGTTGTGAGATTGAAGGATCTTTTCCTGAATGATAGTCTGACCCCCTTCTCTCAGCTTCAGTCTCAGTTTGGGATATCAAAGCATGATTTTTTCAAATACTTACAATTACGCCATTGGCTCCAGACTAATGTTGACAGGTCTGGAGGCCCCCTTCCCCTTTCCCTTCCTGCTAATATGCTCTCTAGATTGTCTACCTCGGGTCATAGGGGTGGGATATCCAGATGGTATCAGTATATTGTTCTTCTGAATAAAACCGGTAAACTCCCTGCGCAGGTTAGGTGGGAGAGGGATCTTTCTATCGTACTTCAAGAGAAAGAGTGGGATACAATTTCCTCACAGTGTTTTAAGATCTCTAAATGTCTCCAACATTCAGAAATGTTCTATAAACTTTGCAATAGGGCGTACCTCACCCCGCAGAGGCTTCACCGTATCTGGCCCTCGACATCCCGGCTATGTTGGCGAAAGTGTGGAGAGGTTGGTACCATCCTACATATTTTCTGGGATTGCCCGGTTCTGAGGCCTCTGTGGACGGAGGTGTTCTCTCTTTTGGGGGAAGTGGTAGGAGCGACTGTGCCACTAGATCCACTATTTGCCCTGTTCCACTACTCTCCTCACGCTCTTCTCAGCTGCGATAATTATATTGTAGGTCACATTCTAATATCAGCTAAGGCGGCGATAGGCCAGATGTGGAAATCACAGTCCATACCACACATTCAGACGGTTATTAATAATACCCATAAGCACTTCCTTTTTGAAACAGCGGGTTGTGTGTACTCTTCCTCTCCTTCCTCTATCTTTATGAGATGGTTCAAATGGAGTGAATTCCGGGAGAGCCGGAGTCACTCAGCAATTTTTAATGATCCCATTGATATGGCAATTCTAAACTCTCCACAATCTGATAACACTCATTCGTAACAGATGCCCTATATCTATTTATCTACATACCTCTATGTTACAATTTCTGAGTAAGGTATTCCCCTGCACATAGGGTTTTTCTTCTTTTTTTTTTATTTCTCTCCCCCGTGTGTCACTGTCTTGTTATGTCTTTCTCACTTTTCTTCTCTACTGAGCTCTCTATCATATTACTTTTACGGTTGTAGTTATGATTGATAGTTAAAAGAAACTATGTACACTATTAGTGAACTGAGCATCTGAATTCAGATTTGCTGTTTATGATCGGGCTCTATGTGTTAGCTCAATGTAGCACTTTCTATATGACGTATGTTCGTGTACATTTATTTGTTATTTGTTTTTTCCTCTATATTTGGAAATTAATAAAAAACATCATTATTGGAAAAAAAAAAACTCATGTCGTCCACCAGATGCTGTGTCGATCATTGTCATGCCGACCTTGTGATTATGTCGACATAATGCATGTCGATTAATAGTGGTCGACCTATTGACTATCGACCTTATTACTGTCGACCTAAAGACTGGATACCATTTATGCATGCAGAACAAAATTGAGGTGATTTTTTCTACACATAGGGATGTTTTCAATTGTAGTAAGAAACTGCCGTCTTGTCGGAAAGACTGCAGTTTCCGACTTTTTTAGGTTGGAAACTGATCCGACCTATTCAATGGGGCTACTTTTTTTCCGATAAGTCGCCAATTCCGGAAAAACACTTGGATCAGCGGATTAGCCGCTTATCCACGTATTTTGTCAGATTCCGTGGCAAATCCGACAGGTTTTGGCCCCATTTCCGACAAAGCCAGACCAACTTTAAAAAAAGTTGTTTTGGCATCGTCGGGAACCGCTCATTGAATACTGCATTGTCGGATCCTTTCCAACGGCATTGAATACCCCCCATAGAGGTTTCATCATACATGAGCTCCTCTGAAGGTATATGCAGTTTTCTACACCTTAAGCAACTGGCAATTGCCTGTATGATGTACTGTATAGCATTGCTATAAAGGACATCTATATGAGTTATTTGAAAGCACCACTGTTAAGATAAAGGGATGTTTTTCATTGGTGACAGTGAGACCCTATAAAATATAATTTCTTATTGGCGCAATAAGAAATACGTTTTTGGGGATATCTAACAAACACTCTTTCTGTGGAAGTGGTATCACTTTACTGCCTGTTCTGATACTGCGCTATAGACGCTCACTATTATTTTGTGATGGAATGATTGAGGCCGCGGAGAGGCATCAGAAGATCCCTCTCTGCCAATGTTAACTTCTCATCATACGGTTAGAGCAGCTAAGTTACTGTAGCTAACGGGCCAGGGTCCAAAAAACTATTCAGAGCTTGGTGAGTTGGCTCAGACCACAGTCCTACTGGGGACTCCAGTGTGCAGCGTTGTTTTCCTAATCTTTGATATCTCCTGTGTTTGGTATTTCTTAAATTAGCAGGGAACTTTAATCATATGAGAAGCATCATTTCTGCATCATTTTGGGAGAAATATATTTAACAAATATTCCCCACAGTTTATATCACCTTACGATTTACTATAAATACTATTTCTCTTTTGAAGTAGTAAATCTTTGCAGCTTGGTACTAAGGCTCAGTGCAAAGTTAACTCTGATCCCACAGTACTCCTCAATTTATGCAGCTTCGCCTAGTTTTCAACCAGAGAACATACAGTAGGTTTGCAGGATGGTGATAAGTGTGGACAGGGCCGGCGACAGGGGGGTACAAAGGGTACAACTGTACCAGCCCCAAGAATCAGAGGGGCCCCAATTATATGCTGATAAGTACCCGTCCGTCTTGTCCAAATAGGGCAGCGAGCTGTAGGCAGTGTGGCCACAGCCTTAGTGTGACAGGAGCCTCTCACACAAAGTGACTGAGTGGAGCGAGTGTGCATTCGATCTTCCGGGTTCTGCTCTGTTGCAGGCAGTTACTGGACATGGCAGCAGCTCTGCTGGCCAGGATTCCCGTGCCCTGCATTGGCCTCTTCTGGTAGGGTCTGCTGTGCGGTGTTCTGGTACGTAATATAAATATAACTTACGTTACTTTGGTTCTTGTTAGAAATGGCTGCTGAGAATGAATTTCCCCCTGAAACTTGAAAGGGAAATGTGAACAAAGTGAAGAGCAAATTCCATGCCCCCAGATTGTAAACACACAGTTTTGTGAATAGCCTTCAGGACATTGCATTAAATGGTGCATACCTCCTTTTGTAAATATTATTAATCTCTGATTTTCTCTGGTTTAGGTCGGAAAAGAAAAAGTCTCTGAATTACAGTGAGCCTACATTTAATTCCAACTTCATGGATGAATAAAAATACATTACTGCCAACAGTGGCTTTCTGAACAGAACTGGCTCTGACTGCAGTCAGTCCACCACCATCAGTCAACCAAAGGGTCTTTCTTTAAGTCAACAACCTCTCTTCTGTACTTATATAAATAGCCTGGAATCTCCCATCCATTCACTGCCACAGGGCCACAGCAACCTTCAGGAAAACAGCTAGATCCTGTACTCTCTCACACGGCTTTTTATTGTGGTTTGTAAAGATATTTTATGTAGCTCCAATGACCACATTGTGCTTCCAGTTTGGGTGGAAACCATATCGTGTATTAAAAATCAAACCTTTGTTCTTAAAGCACACATTTCAACCTCATTTGGGAAGCACAAGACAGCAGGAATCTCTCTTGTGTCATGCTGTTTCGGCCCTAATAGCGTTCCGCTGATATGCAGGCGGTTACAGTGCAAGATGATGGCCTTTGGGGAGAAGTAAATGGTCGGAGGCGGCAGAATAAGAGCAAGGTGCTGCATGCAGTAGGTGTGCTGCTAAGGCTTGCGAACATGACATTTCTTCTGGCAGAATGAAATAATGTAATTAAGATAAGCAGGTGGAGAGGGAACATTTCCAGGGACCATGCCATTGGGAGAAGATGTACTGGCCTCTCAATTGTTGTTAGAGGGTATGTTTTACTATGATCTCTCCCTAGGGAATGGAGAGTCTATCTAGGACCACTTTCTCCAGTGTAAAACAAAGCAGAAAATACAAAAAAGTGACACAACCAGTAAATGAAGTCCCAATGTCCCTCATTCTCGTGATTAATTGAATCCATATAGGAAAGCTGAGCCAAACACTATAGAGGAGAAAAGCAGTAGAGGATTTGGGGGCCTATATATCCAGCAATTCTGTCCATAAAATATACTGAAACCGCTGTTTCCGCATTTTAATGGCAGAATTTAGCCTCCCTGAACTGTACCAAGATAGAAAGCAGGAGATAAAGGCCCTCATTCCGAGTTGTTCGCTCTGTAATTTTCTTTGCATCGCAGTGATTTTCCGCTAATTGCGCATGCACAATGTTCGCACTGCGACTGCGCCAAGTAAATTTGCTAAGAAGTTTGGTATTTTACTCACGGCATTACGAGGATTTTTCTTCGTTCTGGTGATCGGAGTGTGATTGACAAGAAGTGGGTGTTTCTGGGCGGAAACTGGCCGTTTTATGGGTGTGTGTGAAAAAACGCTACCGTTTCTGGGAAAAACGCGGGAGTGGCTGAAGAAACGGGGGAGTGTCTGGGCGAACGCTGGGTGTGTTTGTGACGTCAAACCAGGAACGACAAGCACTGAACTGATCGCACTGGAAGAGTAAGTCTCGAGCTACTCAGAAACTGCACAGAAAAATCTTTTCGCAATATTGCGAATACTTCGTTCGCAATTCTGCTAAGCTAAGATACACTCCCAGAGGGCGGCGGCTTAGCGTGTGTACTGCTGCAAAAAGCGGCTAGCGAGCGAACAACTCGGAATGAGCGCCAATGTACAGCCCTCTCTTTTGGTCACCAGTCCTCACATCATCCATCCTCATAGTTTTCTTTGAGATTGGTATGTAACAAGAACCACAAAGCATAGCTTTCCGGGTCTTGTACATGTGGGCTAACATCGCTGACTCCAGTGGGGCAGTCGTGTCAGAGAGGGATGGCGGGCAGAGCTGGTTGTGATGTCAGTTGTGATATTTTCGCATTGCACGTGTGCAGTAGATTGGGATCCAATCTTACTGATCCCTGGGATGGGCCCTTATCGGAGCTCATGTCCTGCCGGTGACTGGTATATTCCCCTTAATATATTACTCCTTACTGCCACGATATGTGGCCATAAGCATTCACAAATGTGTGTGTGTGTGTGTGTGTGTGTGTGTGTGTGTGTGTGTGTGTGTGTGTGTGTGTGTGTGTATGCGGGCAGGGGGGTTTGGCCTAATTTTTTCAAAAATATGCCCCCTAAAGGGGTACGAGGCTGAAATTTACTGTGACACTTCTACTTTCACAGAGTGTGCCTCTTGGATTTTTTCACCTACAGTATCTGCACCTACAGTGTGTATACTGAATCTCTTGAGGTGAGAGTAGGTGCACGCTTTATATGTAGGGTGAACTATTTATGCGTTCATTAGGTCGACAGTAAAAAGGTTGACAGTGTCTAGGTAGACCCCAAAAGGTTGACTTACACAAGGTCGACATGATAAAAAAGTCGCCACAAGCAAAAGGTCAAAATGAAAATGGTCGACACATGAAAAAATCAACATGAGGTTATTTTTTATGTATTTGGGTGTAGCATGGCTGCTTTGGGCAAGGTGCCTCTCTGCGCTCTGCACAGATTACGATTCCCAATCGTAGTCCATGTGGACAGAAAAGTGATAAAACTGTTTTGTTTTTGTAAAAACTCATGTCGTCCACCAGATGCTGTGTCGATCATTGTCATGCCGACCTTGTGATTATGTCGACATAATGCATGTCGATCAATAGTGGTCGACCTATTGACTATCGACCTTTTTACTGTCGACCTAAAGACTGGATACCATTTATGCATGCAGAACAAAATTGAGGTGATTTTTTTCTACACATAGGGATGTTTTCAATTGTAGTAAGAAACTGCCGTCTGGTCGGAAAGACTGCAGTTTCCGACTTTTTTAGGTTGGAAACTGATCCGACCTATTCAATGGGGCTACTTTTTTCCCGATAAGTCGCCAATTCCGGAAAAACACGTGGATCAGCGGATTAGCCGCTTATCCACGTATTTTGCCAGATTCCGTGGCAAATCCGACAGGTTTTGGCTCCATTTCCGACAAAGCCAGTACAACTTTAAAAAAAGTTGTTTTGCCATCGTCGGGAACCGCTCATTGAATACTGCATTGTCGGATCCTTTCCAACGGCATTGAATACCCCCCATAGAGTTTTCATCATACATGAGCTCCTCTGAAGGTATATGCAGTTTTCTACACCTTAAGCAACTGGCAATTGCCTGTATGATGTACTGTATAGCATTGCTATAAAGGACATCTATATGAGTTATTTGAAAGCACCACTGTTAAGATAAAGGGATGTTTTTCAGGGATCCGGTCTGAAGATCGACAGTGTCTAGGTCGACAATGTTTAGGTCGACCACTATAGGTCGACAGTCACTAGGTCGACATGGATGGAAGGTCGACAGGGTTTCTAGGTCGACATGTGCTAGGTCGTCAGGTCTAAAGGTCGACATGAGTTTTTCACATTTTTTTCTTTTTTTGATTTTTTTCATACTTAACGATCCACGTGGACTACGATTCGAACGGTAAAGTGTGCCGAGCGAAGCGGTAGCGGAGCGAAGGCACCATGCCCGAAGCATGGCGAGCGAAGCGAGCCATGCGAGGGGACGCGGTGCACTAATTTGGGATCCCGGTCACTCTACGAAGAAAATGACACACAAAAAAAATCCTCATGTCGACCTTTAGACCTGTCGACCTAGCACATGTCGACCTAGAAACCCTGTCGACCTTCCATCCATGTCGACCTAGTGACTGTCGACCTAAACATTGTCGACCTAGACACTGTCGATTTGATGAACCACACCCGTTTTTCATTGGTGACAGTGAGACCCTATAAAATATAATTTCTTATTGGCGCAATAAGAAATACGTTTTTGGGGATATCTAACAAACACTCTTTCTGTGGAAGTGGTATCACTTTACTGCCTGTTCTGATACTGCGCTATAGACGCTCACTATTATTTTGTGATGGAATGATTGAGGCCGCGGAGAGGCATCAGAAGATCCCTCTCTGCCAATGTTAACTTCTCATCATACGGTTAGAGCAGCTAAGTTACTGTAGCTAACAGGCCAGGGTCCAAAAAACTATTCAGAGCCAGATTGAACATTTTCCAGCTTAAACAGATGCATATTTTTGAAAGTTTTTATTAAACCAAGCCCGTTGGATTTATTTTTAACTTGTCTGAAGGAGTTCTAGACATAAGGCTAAACCAAGCAGTAACATTTAATGAAAGGAGTAGTTCTTACGTTGTAGCAAGCCGGACTTTGATGTGACACTTTTGCACAGTGCGCTTCAGGAGATATTTCCACCTCTAGTCACATCTAAGACTCCTACTTTGTAGAAAAAATTTAGCTAGTGGAGAGTATCTGCGCCCCACTGCTGCCACTGCTGAAAATGGGAACCTACTGTATCTGATCCTTCTCTGCAGTTTGTAATCTAACCACAAGAGGGCACTAGTAATGAGTAACTGCAACATGCTGAATCCCAATACTAATGTTGTAAATGGGCCTCTTGGCCATCTGAATGCTTAGAGAACCCATTATATTTACAAATACAAAATACAAACTAAAATGGATGTCTAGCTTGACAATTTGAATTATTAACTTACTCAAGGACTGAAAACTAAATGGGCTAGAGACCTTACCGTGCAGGCTTAGGGGCCAGTTGCTGTTACAACGGCATAGACACGTAGGTAATGGCAGTGGAACTCTCCCCCCCTCCCCGCCCCTCACAGGCCGATCTCGCCACAGATTTAGGATTATTGTACGCAACAGCAAACAAAAATCCATGAGTCCAGTAGTACCATAAGCCCCACTTACTCACAGGTGACATAGTCACGCTGAATTAAATTAAGCCCAATGTCTGTCTACTAAAGTTAGTTGGGGATGCTTTGGAAAACTGCCCCCTTGATACAAAGAAAGCATTAATACCCTGCCTGTTTCCCTCTGATCTCAAATCCATTAGGCAAGTATGATATTATATATTTTTTTAATTTGTGCAGATATGGGACTGTTTCAGAGTTAGTTGCAAGTGCATTTCCATCTCATAATTATTGATCTCATCCAAAATATGTCACACCCTACCTGCACCAGTCCTATCAAACACACCCATTTGACACTTGGAGCCCCTCCACTTTGAGAGACAGATCGAGATAGGCCACATGCAGTCCAGTAAAGGTGTAGAGAAGTACTTTTATGGAGGCTTTTAGCTGTATCAGTGTTTTGGCTTTCATATAATGTTTGACAATGTCCTTTACACAGTGTAACTGATGTGCCTATCCAAGACGCATGCAAAGCATACACCTTCCAACAACAACACAGCACACATATCTAAAAAAACAAAACATTTAGGGGCATATTTATGAATTATCAGATTTTAGATTTCCTATTGCTGCTAAGAAATTAAGGTTTACCCAAATCTGTTACAAATCACACCCAGAGACAAGGGCTCCAGTAGTAAGTGTAAAAATGAAATAAAAGTGACGTGTAAAAGGGACCTAAGGTCATCAGACCACACATGTCTGAGCAGCCATTGCTGGGAAGGAACGGAACCCTCTCCTGGTAAACGTTTGTGTTATGTACCCATAGGCTCATAGCCAGATTAAGGGGGGGGGGGGGGTATACTGTACCCCGGACCCCCTTTGTCAAGGCCCCTTCTGCTGGATGACCCTGACATTAATAGCTTTCCCTCTTATGCAGCAGCAGAACCAGACTGCCAGAATGCGAGCAGGGCAGTATGCAGTGCATGCAGAGACACATGAGTATCAGGTTTCATAACCTACCCATGGAGCTTTTCAATCAAAGGAGAGGTAAGAGGGTGAAGAGAGCTGTAAGTGACACAGGAATCCCTGCTTTTCCTCCTCCCCGCCTGAATGTCTGGGTCCTGTGTAACCTGTTATCTAATGAGGGTCTAGAGTAAGACCTCCTGAGTCCTGTCCCAGTGTGTAAGTAGTACATAGGCTGCTGCTATTCTTGCATGTGACAAGATAAATTATAGATTTAATTTTTCTATGTGTGTTTTAAGGTTGTTAAAGTTGTCTTTGTTCCTCTAAAAGAAAATGACATAAAATAGTTGTCTCTCAGTTAGGTGGAACTATAAACAGTAACCAGGCATTATTAAACTATAAGTTTAAATCTAATATACATCATAGGTTTAAATTTAATATACACAATCCATACATCCCACCATGCCCTATTCCAGGAGGGACCAAATGCTCTCTACGTGGACTTCCTTCTTAATTTATGACTGCAATCAAAGCTCACCACTGCGCCCAATGAGTGGTGAGCGCAGTGAGTCTGCGAGGGGTCTCGCTGTGCTCGCAGCCGGTGTGCTGGCTGCTGGGGTGCCACTGTTGGGATACTGACAGCCAGTATATCATATGTATTCCGAGTTTAGCACAGCATACAGCAGCCACACTGGCTATAACAAAACAGCCCCTTGTGAGACTCTGGACACAGCAGTTATGTTAGCAGAGTCACCACAGCGTGCAATGTATCCCCTATACAGTCACTTTTAAAGTACGCCCTCTCTTATTTATTAATTACACACACAGATCAGCAGAGTTTAGCGCAGCATACAGCAGCGTGCATACAGTAGCTAGTGTTACCGGGAAATGGCGGCGAGTCCCAACCGTGGCGCCTTTTAGAGAATCCAAGTCTCACGAGAATCCGACACCGGGACGATAACGTTCGGCCACTCACTGGGATCTGAGTCTGACCGGAATACCTGAGCGGCGCTCAGATCCCCGGTGTTCTGAGTGGTTACAATTCCATAGAATCCGAACCGCTAATCCCTGGTTTCATTATAACCATTAATTTGATGATTGCCAGTTTAGTATAATAATAAAACAAGCCATGATCTATGACTTTCTATTTTAGCTTTAATTATGTATGCATATTTGCTACATAGGACAGCTTACAGCGGCAATATGTGCATGTTCTACCTGTACGCACTACACACAAGTGGGGCAGATGTATTAAGCTTGGAGAAGTGATAAAGTAGTGATAAGAGGAAGGTGATAATGCACCAGCCAATCATTGTGGGTTTGAAAAATGATAGTTAGGAGCTGATTGGCTGGTGCGTTACCACCTTCCACTTATCACTCGTTATCACTAGAGATGAGCGCCTGAAATTTTTCGGGTTTTGTGTTTTGGTTTTGGGTTCGGTTCCGCGGCCGTGTTTTGGGTTCGAACGCGTTTTGGCAAAACCTCACCGAATTATTTTTGTCGGATTCGGGTGTGTTTTGGATTCGGGTGTTTTTTTCCAAAAACACTAAAAAACAGCTTAAATCATAGAATTTGGGGGTCATTTTGATCCCAAAGTATTATTAACCTCAAAAACCATAATTTACACTCATTTTCAGTCTATTCTGAATACCTCACACCTCACAATATTATTTTTAGTCCTAAAATTTGCACCGAGGTCGCTGTGTGAGTAAGATAAGCGACCCTAGTGGCCGACACAAACACCGGGCCCATCTAGGAGTGGCACTGCAGTGTCACGCAGGATGTCCCTTCCAAAAAACCCTCCCCAAACAGCACATGACGCAAAGAAAAAAAGAGGCGCAATGAGGTAGCTGTGTGAGTAAGATTAGCGACCCTAGTGGCCGACACAAACACCGGGCCCATCTAGGAGTGGCACTGCAGTGTCACGCAGGATGGCCCTTCCAAAAAACCCTCCCCAAACAGCACATGACGCAAAGAAAAAAAGAGGCGCAATGAGGTAGCTGACTGTGTGAGTAAGATTAGCGACCCTAGTGGCCGACACAAACACCGGGCACATCTAGGAGTGGCACTGCAGTGTCACGCAGGATGTCCCTTCCAAAAAACCCTCCCCAAACAGCACATGACGCAAAGAAAAAAAGAGGCGCAATGAGGTAGCTGTGTGAGTAAGATTAGCGACCCTAGTGGCCGACACAAACACCGGGCCCATCTAGGAGTGGCACTGCAGTGTCACGCAGGATGTCCCTTCCAAAAAACCCTCCCCAATCAGCACATGATGCAAAGAAAAAGAAAAGAAAAAAGAGGTGCAAGATGGAATTATCCTTGGGCCCTCCCACCCACCCTTATGTTGTATAAACAAAACAGGACATGCACACTTTAACCAACCCATCATTTCAGTGACAGGGTCTGCCACACGACTGTGACTGATATGACGGGTTGGTTTGGACCCCCCCCAAAAAAGAAGCAATTAATCTCTCCTTGCACAAACTGGCTCTACAGAGGCAAGATGTCCACCTCATCTTCACCCTCCGATATATCACCGTGTACATCCCCCTCCTCACAGATTATCAATTCGTCCCCACTGGAATCCACCATCTCAGCTCCCTGTGTACTTTGTGGAGGCAATTGCTGCTGGTCAATGTCTCCGCGGAGGAATTGATTATAATTCATTTTAATGAACATCATCTTCTCCACATTTTCTGGATGTAACCTCGTACGCCGATTGCTGACAAGGTGAGCGGCGGCACTAAACACTCTTTCGGAGTACACACTTGTGGGAGGGCAACTTAGGTAGAATAAAGCCAGTTTGTGCAAGGGCCTCCAAATTGCCTCTTTTTCCTGCCAGTATAAGTACGGACTGTGTGACGTGCCTACTTGGATGCGGTCACTCATATAATCCTCCACCATTCTATCAATGTTGAGAGAATCATATGCAGTGACAGTAGACGACATGTCCGTAATCGTTGTCAGGTCCTTCAGTCCGGACCAGATGTCAGCATCAGCAGTCGCTCCAGACTGCCCTGCATCACCGCCAGCGGGTGGGCTCGGAATTCTGAGCCTTTTCCTCGCACCCCCAGTTGCGGGAGAATGTGAAGGAGGAGATGTTGACAGGTCGCGTTCCGCTTGACTTGACAATTTTGTCACCAGCAGGTCTTTCAACCCCAGCAGACCTGTGTCTGCCGGAAAGAGAGATCCAAGGTAGGCTTTAAATCTAGGATCGAGCACGGTGGCCAAAATGTAGTGCTCTGATTTCAACAGATTGACCACCCGTGAATCCTTGTTAAGCGAATTAAGGGCTGCATCCACAAGTCCCACATGCCTAGCGGAATCGCTCCGTGTTAGCTCCTCCTTCAATGCCTCCAGCTTCTTCTGCAAAAGCCTGATGAGGGGAATGACCTGACTCAGGCTGGCAGTGTCTGAACTGACTTCACGTGTGGCAAGTTCAAAGGGCATCAGAACCTTGCACAACGTTGAAATCATTCTCCACTGCACTTGAGACAGGTGCATTCCACCTACTATATCGTGCTCAATTGTATAGGCTTGAATGGCCTTTTGCTGCTCCTCCAACCTCTGAAGCATATAGAGGGTTGAATTCCACCTCGTTACCACTTCTTGCTTCAGATGATGGCAGGGCAGGTTCAGTAGTTTTTGGTGGTGCTCCAGTTTTCTGTACGTGGTGCCTGTACGCCGAAAGTGTCCCGCAATTCTTCTGGCCACCGACAGCATCTCTTGCACGCCCCTGTCGTTTTTTAAAAAATTCTGCACCACCAAATTCAAGGTATGTGCAAAACATGGGACGTGCTGGAATTGGCCCAGATTTAATGCACACACAATATTGCTGGCGTTGTCCGATGCCACAAATCCACAGGAGAGTCCAATTGGGGTAAGCCATTCCGCGATGATCTTCCTCAGTTGCCGTAAGAGGTTTTCAGCTGTGTGCGTATTCTGGAAAGCGGTGATACAAAGCGTAGCCTGCCTAGGAAAGAGTTGGCGTTTGCGAGATGCTGCTACTGGTGCCGCCGCTGCTGTTCTTGCGGCGGGAGTCCATACATCTACCCAGTGGGCTGTCACAGTCATATAGTCCTGACCCTGCCCTGCTCCACTTGTCCACATGTCCGTGGTTAAGTGGACATTGGGTACAGCTGCATTTTTTAGGACACTGGTGACTCTTTTTCTGAGGTCTGTGTACATTTTCGGTATCGCCTGCCTAGAGAAATGGAACCTAGATGGTATTTGGTACCGGGGACACAGTACCTCCAACAAGTCTCTAGTTGGCTCTGCAGTAATGATGGATACCGGAACCACGTTTCTCACCACCCAGGATGCCAAGGCCTCAGTTATCCGCTTTGCAGTAGGATGACTGCTGTGATATTTCATCTTCCTCGCAAAGGACTGTTGAACAGTCAATTGCTTACTGGAAGTAGTACAAGTGGGCTTACGACTTCCCCTCTGGGATGACCATCGACTCCCAGCGGCAACAACAGCAGCGCCAGCAGCAGTAGGCGTTACACGCAAGGATGCATCGGAGGAATCCCAGGCAGGAGAGGACTCGTCAGACTTGCCAGTGACATGGCCTGCAGGACTATTGGCATTCCTGGGGAAGGAGGAAATTGACACTGAGGGAGTTGGTGGGGTGGTTTGCGTGAGCTTGGTTACAAGAGGAAGGGATTTACTGGTCAGTGGACTGCTTCCGCTGTCACCCAAAGTTTTTGAACTTGTCACTGACTTATTATGAATGCGCTGCAGGTGACGTATAAGGGAGGATGTTCCGAGGTGGTTAACGTCCTTACCCCTACTTATTACAGCTTGACAAAGGGAACACACGGCTTGACACCTGTTGTCCGCATTTCTGGTGAAATACCTCCACACCGAAGAGCTGATTTTTTTGGTATTTTCACCTGGCATGTCAACGGCCATATTCCTCCCACGGACAACAGGTGTCTCCCCGGGTGCCTGACTTAAACAAACCACCTCACCATCAGAATCCTTCTGGTCAATTTCCTCCCCAGCGCCAGCAACACCCATATCCTCCTCATCCTGGTGTACTTCAACACTGACATCTTCAATCTGACTATCAGGAACTGGACTGCGGGTGCTCCTTCCAGCACTTGCAGGGGGCATGCAAATAGTGGAAGGCGCATGCTCTTCACGTCCAGTGTTGGGAAGGTCAGGCATCGCAAACGACACAATTGGACTCTCCTTGTGGATTTGGGATTTCAAAGAACGCACAGTTCTTTGCGGTGCTTTTGCCAGCTTGAGTCTTTTCAGTTTTCTAGCGAGAGGCTGAGTGCTTCCATCCTCAT
Source organism: Pseudophryne corroboree (assembly GCF_028390025.1). NCBI lineage: Eukaryota > Metazoa > Chordata > Amphibia > Anura > Myobatrachidae > Pseudophryne > Pseudophryne corroboree. The sequence continues at coordinate 1,069,521,576 of NC_086444.1, forward strand.
GTGAAGCTGAACCACTAGCCATGAACATAGGCCAGGGCCTCAGCCGTTCCTTGCCACTCCGTGTGGTAAATGGCATATTGGCAAGTTTACGCTTCTCCTCCGACAATTTTATTTTAGGTTTTGGAGTCCTTTTTTTTCTGATATTTGGTGTTTTGGATTTGACATGCTCTGTACTATGACATTGGGCATCGGCCTTGGCAGACGACGTTGCTGGCATTTCATCGTCTCGGCCATGACTAGTGGCAGCAGCTTCAGCACGAGGTGGAAGTGGATCTTGATCTTTCCCTAATTTTGGAACCTCAACTTTTTTGTTCTCCATATTTTATAGGCAGAACTAAAAGGCACCTCAGGTAAACAATGGAGATGGATGGATTGGATACTAGTATACAATTATGGACGGACTGCCACGGTTAGGTGGTATAAAAAAACCACGGTTAGGTGGTATATATTGTAATACAATTATGGATGGACGGACTGCCTGCCGAGTGCCGACACAGAGGTAGCCACAGCCGTGAACTACCGCACTGTACACTGGTTGATAAAGAGATAGTAGTATACTCGTAACAACTAGTATGACTGACTATGACGGTATAAAGAATGAAAAAAAAACCACGGTTAGGTGGTATATATTGTAATACAATTATGGATGGACGGACTGCCTGCCGAGTTCCGACACAGAGGTAGCCACAGCCGTGAACTACCGCACTGTACACTGGTTGATAAAGAGATAGTAGTATACTCGTAACAACTAGTATGACACTATGACGGTATAAAGAATGAAAAAAAAACCACGGTTAGGTGGTATATATTATAATACAATTATGGATGGACGGACTGCCTGCCGACTGCCGACACAGAGGTAGCCACAGCCGTGAACTACCGCACTGTACACTGGTTGATAAAGAGATAGTAGTATACTCGTAACAACTAGTATGACACTATGACGGTATAAAGAATGAAAAAAAAACCACGGTTAGGTGGTATATATTATAATACAATTATGGATGGACGGACTGCCTGCCGAGTGCCGACACAGAGGTAGCCACAGCCGTGAACTACCGCACTGTACACTGGTTGATAAAGAGATAGTAGTATACTCGTAACAACTAGTATGACTGACTATGACGGTATAAAGAATGAAAAAAAAACCACGGTTAGGTGGTATATATTATAATACAATTATGGATGGACGGACTGCCTGCCGACTGCCGACACAGAGGTAGCCACAGCCGTGAACTACCGCACTGTACACTGGTTGATAAAGAGATAGTAGTATACTCGTAACAACTAGTATGACACTATGACGGTATAAAGAATGAAAAAAAAACCACGGTTAGGTGGTATATATTATAATACAATTATGGATGGACGGACTGCCTGCCGACTGCCGACACAGAGGTAGCCACAGCCGTGAACTACCGCACTGTACACTGGTTGATAAAGAGATAGTAGTATACTCGTAACAACTAGTATGACACTATGACGGTATAAAGAATGAAAAAAAAACCACGGTTAGGTGGTATATATTATAATAATACAATTATGGATGGACGGACTGCCTGCCGACTGCCGACACAGAGGTAGCCACAGCCGTGAACTACCGCACTGTACACTGGTTGATAAAGAGATAGTAGTATACTCGTAACAACTAGTATGACTATGACGACGGTATAAAGAAAGAAAAAAAAATACCACGGTTAGGTGGTATATAATTATACAATTATGGATGGACGGACTGCCTGCCGAGTGCCGACTGCCGACACAGAGGTAGCCACAGCCGTGAACTACCGCACTGTACTGTGTCTGCTGCTAATATAGACTGGTTGATAAAGAGATAGTATACAACAATATACTACTATACTGGTGGTCAGGCACTGGTCACCACTAGTCACACTGGCAGTGGCACTCCTGCAGCAAAAGTGTGCACTGTTTAATTTTAAATTAATATAATATTATGTACTCCTGGCTCCTGCTATAACAACCTGCAGTGCTCCCCAGTCTCCCCCACAATTATTATAAGCTTTTATACATTGATGTGCAGCACACTGGGCTGAGCTGAGTGCACACAGACTGAGTCACACTGTGTGACTGCTGTGTATCGTTTTTTTCAGGCAGAGAACGGATATAGCAGAGAACGGATATATTAAATAAAAGTTAACTTAACAACAACTGCACTGGTCACTGTGGTAAACTCTGTCTGCACAATCTCTCTCTCTCTCTCTCTCTTCTAATCTATTCTAATGGAGAGGACGCCAGCCACGTCCTCTCCCTATCAATCTCAATGCACGTGTGAAAATGGCGGCGACGCGCGGCTCCTTATATAGAATCCGAGTCTCGCGAGAATCCGACAGCGTCATGATGACGTTCGGGCGCGCTCGGGTTAACCGAGCAAGGCGGGAAGATCCGAGTCGCTCGGACCCGTGAAAAAAAAAGTGAAGTTCGTGCGGGTTCGGATTCAAAGAAACCGAACCCGCTCATCTCTAGTTATCACTGCTTTATCACTTCTCTAGGGTTAATACTGTACATCTGCCCCACAGTGCTATAGAGCCCTATATTCATACATATACAGCACACATGTTAAAGGGAGCTCGGATTTTTCAGGCAGGGCAATACCCTAAAGAAGACCCTGCGATCCATCAGCACATGATAGAACTGTAGAGTCTTTATTGGCTCCTCAGGTAATAGAATACTTTGCTCAGTTCAGTTGGGAACCAACTGCATGACTTGCATTCAAATGAAAATAAAAAGTAGTATAATAACAATCTGGTACGCTACAGCTTGTAGCACATCATAAGCCCTTGCTTATATATGCTAGTCTATACAGAATATGGCACTATGGCTACAGGCAATGGGGAATAACAGCTACACCCTCTGCGAAAGCCCTGTGCTCGTCTCTGTCCTAATCATTAATAGGGCTACTTCTCGGAAGCAAGAGTCACATCACCCACATCTTGTCTGTTCAGTCCCACTTTAGGTTTATTTCTGTTTGTTTTGCTGGTTGTAAATGCCCTGCATCCATTTCCACTACTACTGTACACCCTCACCTCCTCCTGGCAGATGCTGCAGCACATTCCCAGTCATTTATAGATTACCATCTGTGAGCAACAATTGCAGCTTTCATGCTGACTAGGAATAACCAGCTACTTGCCACAATTACATTTACATTAAATGAAAACTAATATATATCAAGATACAGTACATGTATATATTTCGGGTTTAAGCCCTAATTCCATTATTACTTTTCACAACAGTTTAATTATCATCTAAATTATTTGTTTTTAATGTGGTTTCCGGCTCTTGCATGTACAATACATCTACACATGTTCTGTCCATACTCAAACAACCATCTGACCACTGTCATATCTATGATGGGTGCAGTGTGTGCAGGCACATGGGCCCTTGGATCCAGAGGGGCCCACACCCGGGGCCAGTGCAAGGTTTCTCGACGCCCTAGGCTAAAGTTCAGCCTGCTGCGCCCTGTGCCATTTTCCTAGAGACCTGTGCACCACCTAGTGCTCTGAGTCACTGTCACTTCCGCTGCCTGCAAGAGAGGAGGGGGCCCAGACAGGGACAGCACACAGGCCCCACTCCTCTCTTAATGCGCCCCTGCCACTGACCACAGACCAAAATTGCTTTCAACATTGCTGCATGACTGGATTATACGGTTCCTATACAAACAGATACAAATACAAAAATGTCCTATTTGAAGGGCATGAGGGCATTATACAGTATTTCCAGGACTATGGCATCTTCACTACAGTACATTGCTGTTATCAATTTAGTATTTACTATACAGGATACATTTATAAAGGGGCCCAGACCAAGCAGTATAGTGGCAATGTTCTCTAATGGTTAGACAAGCATCTGTGGAGGCTGATCACACCCCTTCTGGTGGCTGACCACACCCCTACCACTGCATTTCTCCCCCAATTCTGCCCCAGTCAGCACGTCTGATTCTGTTCTGTATCTCTGATAACATTCCGGCCGCATGCGCTCACTTAAAATGTTGGCCAACTGAATGTGACATAGACACTGCATGTGACTCAAAATCAGGCCAAAGTATGTCCTACCCTTGTAATCTGGTTGAAACTGCAATTGTAACACTTATCCTCATGTATCAAATTCTTAATTATCTATAGAGTGTAAGCTTGCGAGCAGGACTCTCTTACCTTTCTGTCTGTCTGTTATTACTCAGTCTTGTTTACTTGCTTCCAAGTGTAAAGTGTGACAGAATATTCTGGTGCTGCATAAATAAATGTTAACAAATAATAAGTAAAATAAACATCACAGTAAAACAATTTACCTATCTAAACACATTTTATTCAAACCACAGAAGGTAACTAATAGTAACAGCTTCTCTGTATGTCCCGAATAGTTAGATGGCTCTGGAACAAGTAGAGGATGAAGAGATGATCTTTTGTCTTGGCACCAACCCAACATGTTTCATTCAGACTCAAAGAAATTCCTCAGGGGCATAAAAAATATTAGTATTGAAAAAGAATAATAATAGTTATTTATGGAAGCTGACTTATGTATATATGTTTACTTTGTGGCTTATCTGATCATTGTAATGTTTGGGAAATCAACGGCGTACAGTATATCACTGTCACATTACTAATTCATTAGCTGCCTTTCTCTTTCTTACCTTTTCAGGGGAACAGGCCATTTTGCAGAACAGTGATGCCACAGAGGGGAGGCAGTCAATTTCCCGCATGTTGGGATCCCGGCAGTCAGGATACCAATGCCGGAATCCCGACACCAGCTGATATACCGGCGGTCAGCGTCCTGACCGCCGGCTGGTTACCCCTCTTGGGTGGTGGTCCATGCCACCACCTGGAGGGGACTAGAACCCTGTGGCGGCCGAAGGTACCAGGGTCCGAAGCAAGGTGAGAGCAGCAAGCCCGCGAGGGGACACGCTGCGCTCACCACTGCGATCCTGGCGTCGTCTTCTGACCGCCAGGAACCCGACCGCCGAGAACTCGTACTGATCCCCTACAGAGATATACCGTACAATGTTTGACTTAAGCTGGGTACACACTGGAGCGATGTCGGCTGATTTTCCGTTCCATAACGACAAATCGCCTACATCGCTCAATGTGTATGGGTGATTGTGCGATCCCACTGTCACTAGCGACGCACGCTAGGTTTGGGTGGCATCAATAGCACTTCTGTGGTACAGTATTAACCCAGTTAACATTGGCACTGCCTATCTGTTATGCTTAATGCTGAGAACATGTAACAATCATTTCTGATTACCAGTTTACCACATAAGGGAGGAATTCAATTACACTGCCGCACACCCTGCCCACGTTTTTACTGCACGGAAAAAAAAATTCTGTTCACATGCAAAAACACATAGACTCTGGAATAAGATCCCGGACCTATGTGTTTTCATGATTCCAGGCGTGAAGAATGTCACTGTCCGGAAAACAAATCCCTGATAAGTGCTGGTGTCGGGGGCTTATTGAATTCCCCCCATAGTATCTTTGCATGATTATTGTAATATTTACAGGCTACAGTAGCAGGGGATAGAAAGAAAAAAAATAGAGAGAAACAGAGAGAAAATAGAGGGGAAGACATAATAGAAAGAAAGAGGGAGAGAAAGAAAAGACAGGACTATAGAGAGATGCATTAACTCACGTACCGGCATACTATATATGATTTATCATTCTCCCTTTCCCAGGCCCTCCTTCAGATCAGTCTTATGTGTCTGTGAGCAGGCGTCCGGATGCTAGGTAGACATGGATAAGGTCAATAGTCAATGGGTCGACCACTAATGGTCGACAGACATTAGGTTGACATGGTTAAAAGGGTGACATGTACAAAAGATCAACGTCAATGGTCGACACAGGAAAAGGTGAACATGACTTTTTGAAATTTAAAAAAAAAAAGTAAAACTTTTTTCATACTTTACTATCCATGTATACTACGATTGGGAACAGTAACCTGTGCCAAGCGCAGAGGCGCACTAATTGGGGTTCCCGGTCACTTTACGGCATAAATGACACCAAAAAGAAAACTAAAAATGTCATGTCAACCTTTTCCTGTGTCAACCCTGATCGACTTAAACAGCCATACCCCTCTGAGCACGTGAGACTGATCATCATCTTGCAGAACAGAAACGCTATACGGCAAGAAGAGAAAGACAATTAAGTTTGGGTGACCAAGATAACAATGAAATAAATAGAGACCAGCACAGCAGCTTTTATTCTCGGTTCTGAAAAAAATAATTTGTTACAACAGGAAAAAAATGATCTGCAACACTCATTAATCTACAACTGCCCTTTATGAAGGAGTTGGACAGTAGTAAAATAGAGGAGTCTGAGAAGATGTTGGTGTACAGACTCTACAGCCCTGGTCACAAGAAGCATTTCCTAGAAAGGCAATAAACAAAAAACAAAAAAAGGGGATGCAGAGGTCACATTAGCCAAGTCACAGCAGGATGACTCCCATCATTCATTCACCTTCAGTGTCTGGCAGCAAGGTGGATTTTACATTCAAATATTTTTGGAACACATTAAGGTGAAGGGGAAAGTAAATAAATGGGTGCAGAAGAGAGGTTGCACGTTGCAGACAACAGCCAGGAGTTTGGGTCAAAAGTGGGCAGACAAATAAAAATATACGTGGACGGTACTGGATGACCTTGTGACCTTGGTATTGAGTCACATTACTTTACCATGCAGTATTAGTTATCTTCTTTACTGTCTATGCCAGTTTTGCCATATCATTTACATCTTGTGTTGTACTCTGGCCAGGGCCGTTTCTTGGGGCAGGCGAGCAGTGCAACCGCACTGGGCACCTGCCACGGCACTAACTGTGGCTCCCTGCTTTCCCCTCCTATTTCTCCCCGAGTAACCTGCTCGGGGGGGCGGAGTTTCACAGAATGACGCGGTTGCGTCGTTGCGTCACGACGCAACCCCGTCACTCAGCGAAACCCCCCCCCCCTCCGAGCAGAGTACAGAGGGGGAACCAAGTTAGGAAGAGGGAAAGGCCGGCGCGAGGAGTGACTGGTGAGGCGGGCCGAAGAGCGGTAATCGCCTCTGTAAGTATTCTCTCTCTCTCTCTCTCTATGTGTAAAATGGGGACACCTGCCGTAATGTGTGAAATGGGGACTCTTGCCTGCCGTAGTGTGGGGATTTAATGTATCAAGGGCATTGTGGTGTGTGGCATAATATGGTGCAGGGGGCATTACTGTGTGGGGCTTAATATGGTAGAATTTTTTTTTCCTGTGGTGGTCGTGATCTGTTGGAGCAGGGTCAAAAACTGGATTGTGAGGTAGTCTTTTCAGACGAGGCCATGCCCATTTAAATGAGGCCACACCCATTTAGATGAGGCCACGCCCCCTTGCCGGGTGCGCGCGCAAGTTTTTGTTTTATCTAGGTGTGTGGGGGGGGGGCACATTTTTTTATGTCTTGGGGGGGCGCATTTTTTAATCTCGCACTGGGAGCCAAATTGCCTAGAAACAGCCCTGGCTCTGGCCTCTGGGGTTACAGAGCCCTCTACTTACATACATAAGACATAGGGGGGTCATTCCGAGTTGTTCGCTCGCAAGCGGATTTTAGCAGATTTGCTCATGCTAAGCCGCCGCCTACTGGGAGTGAATCTTAGCATCTTAAAATTGCGAACGACGTATTCGCAATATTGCGATTACATACCTCGTAGCAGTTTCTGAGTAGCTTCAGACTTACTCGGCATCTGCGATCATTTCACTGCTTGTCGTTCCTGGTTTGACGTCACAAACACACCCAGCGTTCGCCCAGACACTCCCCCGTTTCTCCAGCCACTCCTGCGTTTTTTCCGGAAACGGTAGCGTTTTTTCCCACACGCCCATAAAACGGCCTGTTTCCGCCCAGTAACACCCATCTCCTGTCAATCACATTGCGATCGCCAGAACGATGAAAATGCCGTGAGTAAAATTCTGAAGTGCATAGCAAATTTACTTGGCGCAGTCGCAGTGCGGACATTGCGCATGCGCATTAAGCGGAAAATCGCTGCGATGCGAAGATTTTTACCGAGCGAACAACTCGGAATGACCCCCATAAATCTTGCACAATGAATATGGCTTTAACTAAAACATCTTCACTTCAGATATATTTGTATAAATAGCAACTTGTAGCTCTTTTACATATGACAACTTGTATTTCAGGCTTAGCATTAGCTTCAGTGGAATAACACTAATCATATTAAGTGGAACGTTGTTGAGACATAACAATGACTGACAGTAATGTTGTATTCTTTCAGCAGCTGTTGCCCTCACTTCATGATGGAGAATAAATTATTTTTTGTGTGAATAGAAATGCAACAGGAGGATGTGGAAAGGAATTACCAAAGATAAATCCTGTAAGCATTAGATAATGCTGTTATTTTCTGTAGCAGCATATTCAGTGCCGCAGCAGGGCGATATTGTGCCCTGTGCCAGCCACGACCCTAAACATCTGGTGTCATGACATCATGTCAAGGGCGGGGCTGCCAACACCAGGCAGTAGACTCTACCCTGCAGCAGTGCTAAAGGATGCAGGGTTCCGTTCAAGGCAGCTACGGTGCAAGGTGCCATTTAGCATTGACAGTGCTGCCGTAAGTTCCTTGTGCCCTGGGCGATGGCACTACTCGCACTCCCCTTATTACGGCCCAGCGTACATTTAATACCCAATCCCCATTTTTTAAATGTCTTTTTACATGGGTTCATCATGTATAAATGGGTCTGACACAAGAAACCATGGTTCCTGGTGTTACCATTGGCGTTTTTATAACACGGTGCACACAGCCCCCAGGGTCCAGGGGGGTCCACACTGCACCCATGTTTTTTTAATTACGTTTTCGTAGTCCTGCAACGGAGCACCAGTCGTGGCAAAGAAAAATTGCTGCCAAAATGGCCGCCGCGCATGTGCAGTAGTTCTTTAGCACCCAATTCAGAGTTGATTGCAGCAGCAAATTGTTAGCAGTTGGGCAAAACCATGTGCAGTACAGGTGGGGCAGATGTAACATGCAGAGAGAGTTATATTTGGGTGGGGTGTGTTGAAACTGAAATGTAAATTGCAGTGTAAATATAAAGCAGATCACCATTGCCACTGGTATAAATGACAGTATGTACATGTTCTACCCATTTACACTCCATTCATGATGGCTTATGGTACAGTACAGTGGAAATATTTAGCAGTTACTAGTACATTTTGGGCTGACAGTACCAATACAAGCATCCAAGTGCCGGCCCCAAATAAGTGCCGCCCCTAGGCACGTGCCTCATGTGCCTAATGGGATATTCGCCACTGCCTACAGGGAGATATTGTCCTTTGTAGGACACCGAAGGTGAGATAGGTTCTCCATAACGTCTATCCTGTACAAGCTCATAGGCAAACGCAGGGGGGGTTTCCGGTTGGAAAGTGGCTCACATTATAACAAACAATAGCAATGGTATATAACACAATTACTAGAGCTGCCACCATATTATGCAGTTTAAGGGACACCGCAGATCTGCTGCACATGCCCAGTGGTAGCAGCTTCTTCTAACAAGTTTGCTGTGTGAATGGATCTGAGTCCTTAATCAATGCACAGGACTAGATAGTAGCTACCAGGAAGAAGAGACAGGAGCCTTACCATGAGGTGCGAGAATGTGTATTTATTTATTTATTATGCTATGTTTAACCTTTTCCTGACCACTTTGATACTGCCTATACTATATACCATCTTTAGTGTTAAATATTAATACTGTATTCCATACAGTATCCAGTGTATAAAAAGACAAATGTTTACATTAATGTCTAGGGTTGGTGTTAGGTTCTTTGACTGCTCCCCCAGAATTCCGCGTTTGCTCCAACGTTATGCAGAGTGGGAGATTGTGGTCTGGCGTTTGGAAACCCCCCTCTTGAAATCCTGCGTTTGCCACTGAAGCTCTATAACTAGCAAGTCTAATGATGGACTGTCCTATCCTAATTAGTTTAGGGCAAATGCTCCATTTTTAAAATGGCCCCAACCATGACCAACAGCACTTACTGTATGTCCGTCTGGTCTTTCACATTTCATATAAAAACAAGTGGCTTTACACTTCTTTAATCTACTGTATAAGAGTACTAGTTACCAGTCCGTCAAAATGATGGACCAAAATAACAGTAATGTCAGTGCTGGCGGCTGTGTGCGACAAAACAGAGCAACATTTGAGCTGCTCCATCGGACGCCATCTAGTGGCCACATGCTTGCAAAACACTTGAAATCCCCCGATAGAGGTAAGGAGCAGAGTTAGCCTTTTATTATATAGGATTGTTGATGGCATACTGTTAGACTTAATCAAAGCATGACAATAAAGTACAATCTCTGTATGACATTCCTGTTAATAATCATTCCATCTATTTTCATACAGGAAAAATATTTCCATAAATTATTCATGAGAAGAGGAAATTAGTTATATGAGATCTATAAATAATTGTTACTTACTACCACTATTCTCATGGGAGTGGTACTGAAAGGGGATATCTTTACATAGAGGGGAATGTCTGTGACTGAACATACACTTTAATTATATAAATACTAGTTAAAGAAATGTACTCTACCTTTTACAGGTTATTACATTTACCCCACATTGGTGGTCATTCCGAGTTGTTCGCTCGCTGCCGTTTTTTGCAGAATTGCGATCAGGCTAAAAACCAGCAGTTCTGCGCATGCATATGGGCCGCAGGGCGCAAGTATTTTCACACAAAACTATGCCATTTTACACAGGTCCGAGCGACGCTTTTCAGTCGCTCTGCTGATCGGTGAGTGATTGACAGGAAGTGGGTGTTTCTGGGTGGTAACTGAGCGTTTTCCGGGAGTGTGCTAAAAAATGCAGGCGTGCCAGGTAAAAACGCAGGAGTGGTTGGAGAAACGGGGGAGTGGCTGGCCGAACGCAGGGCATGTTTGTGACGTCAAACCAGGAACTAAACAGACTGAAGTGATCGCAAGATAGGAGTAGGTCTGGAGCTACTCAGAAACTGCATAAAATTTTTTAGTAGCAATTCTGCTACTCTTTCGTTCGCACTTCTGCTAAGCTAAGATACACTCCCAGAGGGAGGCGGCCTAGCGTGTGCACTGCTGCTAAAAGCAGCTAGCGAGCGAACAACTCGGAATGACCACCCTTGTTCATCGCTGAAAATACCTCTTATTGGAGAAACATTAAAAAAAGGCTTAGGAGTGTATCCAATAAGCCCCGATAATTCTGCGCCCTTGAAAAAAACGTGTGGTATTTGCAATTGTTTTATCTCCCTACCCTATTTTTCTATGCAAAACCCCCTCTTCTTTCGTGCGAAAATACATAGCGTCCATGAAAAGCCATGGGCCTATGTGTTTTTGTGGCAGTTACACAAAAAAAGGTTACTTATTGGAGATTTGGTTATACCTGCCCGAGACACAGAGGGGTACAAAAGGAATCTTGGCGCAGGAATACCGACTGCCAGCATCCCAGCTGTATCACGGTCAGTGTTTGGGTTAGGGCCCTAGCTGCCACGCTTGGTGACTTAGCCCTAGCCACCACCACCTGTGTCTTAGCCCTAGCCGCCACCACAGGGAATTAGGGAAGGGGACAGGGGGGAGGTAAAATAATTACCCCTTCCCCTGTTGGCATTCTCATTGTTGGGATGCTGGTGTCGGTCATATGACTGCCGGCATCCCAACAACCGGGATACCTACCCAACCCGGCAGGAAAGATACAGGGGGATAAATAAGGCTGGAGAGACCCAGTAGGGACATAAGGCTGTACAGACACATGGCAGCACATGAGGCTGGAGAGACACATGTGGTACATGAGGCTGGAGAGACACATGGGGGTACATGAGGCTGGAGAGACACATGTGGTACATGAGGCTGGAGAGACACATGGGGGTACATGAAATTGGAGAGACACATTGGGAACATGAGGCTGGAGAGACACAGAAGGTGCATGAGGTTCAAGAGACACAGGGGGACATGAGGCTGGAGAGACACAGAAGGTGCATGAGGTTCAAGAGACACAGGGGGACATGAGGCTGGAGAGACACAGAAGGTGCATGAGGTTCAAGAGACACAGGGGGACATGAGGCTGGAGAGACACATGGGCGTACAAAATGCTGGAGAAACACATGATGGTATATGAGGCTCGAGAGACACAGGAGGGACATGAGGCATGAGGGACACATGGGGTACATGAAGCTGAAGAGACCATGGGGGATATTAGGCTAGAGAGACACAGGGTGGTACATGAGGCAGGAGAAACACAGGGGGGACTTGAGGCTGAAAAGACACATGGGGGTTAATGAGGTTGGAGAGACACAGGGGGTACATGCGGCTTAAGAGACACAATGGGAACATGAGGCTAGAGAGACATAGGGTGGACATGAGGCTAACGAGTCACATGGTTGTATATGAGGCTCAAGAGACACAGGGGGGACATGAGGCTGGAGATAAACATGTGGGCTTATAAGGCTGGAGAGACACGGGGGACATAAGGATGGAGGGACACATGACTGTATATATGTTTTGAGAGACACAAGGGGAACTTCAGGCTAAAGAGACACAGGATGGTGCATCAGGCAGGAGAGACACAGGGGGGACTTGAGGCTGAAGAGACACATGGTGGTATATGAGGCTTGAGAGACACATGGGGTACATTAGGCTCAAGAGAAACATGGGAGACAAGAGGCTGGAAAGACACATGTGGGTAAATAAGGCTGGAGAGACACAGGGGGAACATAAGGATTGAGAGACACATGGCGGTACATAAGTCTTGAGAGACACAGGGGGAACTTGAGGCTAAAGAGACACAGAGGGAATATGAGGCTAGAGAGACACAGGATGGTGCATGAGGCAGGAGAGACACAGGGGGGACTTGAGGCTGAAGAGACACAGGGTGGTATATGAGGCTTGAGAGACACAGGAGGGATATGAGGTAAGAGAGACACATGGGGTACATGAGGCTCAAGAGAAACGGGAGACATGATGCTGGAAAGACACATGTGGGTAAATAAGGCTTTAGAGACACATGGGGAACATAAGGATTGAAGGACACATTGCGGTACATGTCTTGAGAGAGACAGGGGGAACTTGAGGCTAAAGAGACACAGGGGGACATGAGGCTAGAGAAACACAGGGTGGTACATGAGTCAGGAGAGACACAGGGGAGGCATGAGGCTGAAGAGAAACATGGGGGTAAAGGAGGTTGGAGACACACGGGGTACATGTGGCTTAAGAGATACAGGAGGGACATGAGGCTAAAGAGACACAGGGAGGAACATGAGGCTCAAGAGACACAGGGGGACATGAGGTTGGAGAGACACATGGGGGTACATGAAATTGGAGAGACACATTGGGAACATGAGGCTGGAGAGACACAGAAGGTGCTTGAGGTTCAAGAGAGACAGGGGGACATGAGGCTGGAGAGACACATGGGCGTATAAAATGCTGGAGAGACACATGATGGTATATGAGGCTCGAGAGACACAGGAGGGACATGAGGCAGGAGAGACACATGGTATACATGAAGCTGAAGAGACACATGGGGGATATTAGGCTAGAGAGACACAGGGTGGTACATGAGGCAGGAGAAACACAGGGGGGACTTGAGGCTGAGAAGACACATGGGGGTTAATGAGGTTGGAGAGACACAGGGGGGACTTGAGGCTGAAGAGACACATGTTGGTATATGAGGCTTGAGAGACACAGGAGGGATATGAGGTAGGAGAGACACATGGGGTACATGAGGCTCAAGAGAAACGGGAGACATGATGCTGGAAAGACACATGTGGGTAAATAAGGCTTTAGAGACACATGGGGAACATAGGGATTGAAGGACACATTGCGGTACATGTCTTGAGAGAGACAGGGGGAACTTGAGGCAAAAGAGACACAGGGGGGACATAAGGCTAGAGAAATACAGGGTGGTACATGAGTCAGGAGAGACACAGGGGAGGCATGAGGCTGAAGAGAAACATGGGGGTAAAGGAGGTTGGAGACACACGGGGTACATGTGGCTAAAGAGACACAGGAGGGACATGAGGCTAAAGAGACACAGGGAGGAACATGAGGCTCAAGAGACAAAGGGGGATATGAGGTTGGAGAGACACATGGAGGTACATGAGGCTGGAGAGACACAGGAGGTACATGAAGCTTGAGAGACACAGCGGGGACATGAGGCTGGAGAGAAACATGGTGGAAATAAAGCTGGAGAGACACAGGGAACTTGATGCTGGAGAGACACATGGTGGTGTATGAGGCTGGATAGACTCAGGGGTTACATGAGGCTAAAGAGACACATGGGGAAGTGAGTCTAGAGGGACACAGGGTGGTTCACGAGGCTGGAGAGACACAGGGGGGACTTGAGGCTGGAGGAACACAGGGGGTACATAAGACTGGAGGGACACAGGGGATAAATGAGGATAAAGAGACAATGGGGGGGATGAGACATGAGAGTAGAGAAACACAGGGTGAACATGAGGCTGGAGAGACACAGGGGGTACATGAGGCTGGAGAGACACAGGGGTATATAAGACTGGAGAGACGCATTGGAACATGAGGCTGTAGAGAATACTGGGGAATGGAGCTGGAGAGACACAATGGAGATAAGACTATGGGCCTGAGATAAGTCGCGCACAAAAGCACAGGCAGCAGTATCTACTGACGGTCACCCATCTGCAATTTTATGCAAATAGCCAACAAACTTCTTCCCTAGTGTACATCCATGTGGCGTTATGTGCAAGGACTAAGACGCCCACTGTTAACACCTGTGCACACTGTAATACCAATTGGTGAGTCTTTATATGCCATATTTAAACTTAGACAAGCCCTATGTTAGGTGCAGTCTCTGATCACAGCCTCCTATGCTTAAAACTGTGCATCTGGGAAGGCAGCCACTTGCATTGATATGCCCACAACACTCCCATAACACACCCACTGAACGGACCATGTTTGCATGCACTACTAGCCACCTCCCAGTCACTGCACAGGAACGCCCATCACTTTTCCCCCACCTTTCTGATACTGTCTGACCCAGTCGCAATTCACTCTGTGCAATGCGTGTGTCGTAGAGGGTCTTCATGAATGTTTGCGTCTGCCCAGTTGCAAGTAGTCACTTAACTACATAGCATTGCATGCGCCTCAGCATCAGGATCTGTATGGTGGCCAATATAGCCAGTGTCTCTGGGAATGACAGGTCAAACATACTAGTTCATTACATATTTTGAGTCACTTTCCTGAAACTTCAACAGCTTGCTCTTCAAGTGAGGAAGTCAAGTCTGGTCAAACACATATGTGTACTGTTCCTTAATAAATGCAAATCAAAATCATAGGGGTCTATTTATTAAGCCTTGGATGGAGGTAAAGTGGACGGAGATAAAGTACCAGCCAACCAGACCCTAACTGTCATTTTTCAAACACAGTCTGTGACATGACAATTAGGAGCTAATTGGCTGGGACTTTAACTCTGTCCACTTTACCTCCATCCAAGTCTTAGTAAATAGACCCCTTATTCCCTTAGATAATGTCATCTTGAGAGGGTGTGAGCCGTTTGATCCTGTGGAGGCGTTATCACCAGATTCCTTCCCAGCAGCCTCCATGTTCCTCCCCTAGCCAAATTTCACATAATTATACTGGGCATGCGTGTCCTAATGGTAAATTAAATAAATAATAATTAAAAATCATTTATCACTGCAACATTTTGTGAACATTGATAAAAAGGCCCTTAAGTACTTTAACACAGAAACCTTGAACACAACACCCAGTTTTGAGTGGCTTTGTGTTCAATAAATGTCATTCTTCTGCATGACCTTAGAGATAATCAAAGCTTGAAAGAAAAGACTAAAATTAATATTTAATTATGTTTTAAAAGGAGGCCTAAAATTGTGCTCTGTAGAATGATTAATTTGTTAGGAAACACCAGCAACTGGGGATATTGCTTCCTGTGGCAGATGCGGAGAATACGGCCATTCATGCTCCTGAGTGAGTAAATGACCAGGTTTAGGATGTGTTAGGATTCTGTTACAGAAAGAGGGTGAGAGGTGCAATTTATTGCAATCTTACACAACTGGTAAAACAAATTGTACGCTGTTATAAAATAACTGTTTTTCTTTCCCTGCTAATTATTTCCTGTTTTCCTGTTAGCCCCCTTTGTGCTAGGATGGTATGCCATTTATACCACTGCCTACCATCGGAAATAATGTCTTAGTAGCAAGCTAATTCTCTTGGGTACTTTTAGGGAGATTGCACAAAAATGTTTCCAGGGCTTTTAACAGTAAGTCTTTCTAGTATGGACCTAACAGCAATACATAAACATTTCCCTTACTTGCTGCTGTAATATACAAATTACAATAATACAATAACTCCTAAGCTGAACCACATCAACACCAAATGATAGAGGGGGAGCAATTTTCGGAGCCACCACTTCCGTCCTAGGTCATACTGTACTTGCATTACCACCATACACTGATCATAGCAGCAGGTACTCCATATTGATTGTACTAGCATTTGTCCTGTATTGGTTACATCAGCAGGGGCCCCATATTGATTATAGGAGCAGAACCTCCACGGTGATGGTTCCAGCATTTGCAGTATAATGTACTGTATATATTGTTTTGTGACATTCTTGTTTTTTAGAACTGTAAACATCTCGGGGCAGATGTGTTAACCTGGAGGAGGGATAAAGAAGTGATAAAGCAGTGATAAGTGCAAGCTGATAACACACCATTCATTCATTACGGATTTGAAAAATGACAGTTAGGAGCTGATTGGCTGGTGCGGTATCACCTTCCACTTATCACTGCTTTATCATTTCTTTATCCCTTCTCCAGGCTTAATACATCTGCCCCAGTGTTTGCAATCCAGCTCTTTAAATCAAGGGCCCTCATTCCGAGTTGATCGGTCGCAAGGCGAATTTAGCAGAGTTACACACGCTTAGTCTACGCCTACTGGGAGTGTATCTTAGCATCTTAAAAGTGCGAACGAAGTTTACGCAATATTGCGAACAAAAAAAACTTAGCAGTTTTAGAGTAGCTCCAGACTTACTCTGCCTGTGCGATCAGTTCAGTGCTTGTCGTTCCTGGTTTGACGTCACAAACACTCCCAGCGTTCGCCCAGACACTCCCCCGTTTCTCCGGCCACTCCTGCGTTTTTTCCGGAAACGGTAGCGTTTTCAGCCACACGCCCATAAAACGCCGTGTTTCCGCCCAGTAACACCCATTTCCTGTCAATCACACTACGTTCGCCGGTGCGAACAAAAAGCCGTGAGTAAAAATCCTTTCTTCATAGCAGAATTACTTAGCGCAATCGCAGTGCGAACATTGCGCATGCGCTCTAAGCTGATTTTCACTGCGATGCGAAAAAAAAGAACGAGCGAACGACTCGGAATGAGGGCCAATATCTGAACACATAATGAAATATAATCTCATCATTGATCTCCCATATGATTTCACACGTGTATATTACACAAATCCTAGTAATCGAGAGTAATGTCAGATACAGTACAATCCAAGCATATTTTCAAGGTGAGTTCTTCCTATTAAAATATGCAAAAGAGATTTTTGAAGGTTGTTTGGTAGTATATAGAGACTCCTTAATACGTGACATAGCATTTTATCTATCTGGTAACGCCACAATGTTGATGTACCACACCAGACTACAGGAATCCAGCTACGCAGTCATAGAGGGTAGGAATCTTTTTTAAGCCCCCTTTTTTTATGAGGGGGGGGGGGGGGGTTGTAATTATTTATTTTGCTTTTTAACTTGGCTTCTCATCAGCCTCTCCCTCAAGGGCCAACTCTGACTTTCCTGCTGCAGATCATCTCATTTGGAGATCCTGCTGCTTATTTTAGTCAATGTTATTAATGGATGGAAAATGTCAACATGATTATTAATATGATAAAAAAATATACATTCACTGGTCTGAGAGATTGCTTAGAAGAACAAGAGAAGGTGACTGTATGTATACTTTTTGGTGCACAATAAAAGACAATACACACGTGTGGTTTTTTTGTGGGTGTGTCTCAAATACTGTATACTGTGTGTGTACCAATACTGTAGGTAATTTACACGTGTGTGTGTGTATATGCACTATATATTATTATTATTATTATTATTAATTCTATAAATAAATAAATACACGCACACACGCACACACAGATATCAGCTACTAATACAGTCCCCATGCTTCTGCTAATGTAAAAGCGAGCAGAGACGAGGTGTGTCTGCGAGTGTGTGTGTGCAGGACTGTGACCGCAGCAGCAGCCGGGGCAGCTTCCCTGACTTGTTGCTCCATCAGAGGCGTGCCGTGGGGTGTGTGGCTGGCAGGATGCTCAGTCCCCTCATCCCTTGCAGCAGCAGCAGCAGCACGTGGAGGTGCAGCAGCGGTGCGGGGCAGCTGGCCGGAGATGCGTGCGTACTGAGCAATGCTGCCCATGCCAGCGGAGAAGGAGGACTACCGGCCAGTCATCTGCACCAACGGGGTAAGGGCTGCAGCTCACAGTGTGCCACCACAGTGCCAGTGTCCGCCTCCTATAGGCAGCGCATCAGCACATAGCCTCTGCTACCTTATAGGTGCTCTCCGCTCTGCAGGTCTCTCTTATATAATGCTCCTTATAGTTATACAGTGGGTTCTGCTATGTCTGTGTCTCTCTAAAGTTTAGAATAAACGTGTCTATCTGCTTGTGTGTGTGTGTGTGTGTGTGTGTGTGTGTGTGTGTGTGTGTGTGTGTGTACAGTCTATCTATAGATATATATAATTGGCATGCATTCACACACATAGCACTGTAGGTACATCGTAATACACTCTGCATATAGTAATACAAACACCATCTATCCATCTGTCTGTCTGTCTGTCTGTCTGTCTGTCTGTCTGTCTATCTATCTATCTATCTATCTATCTATCTATCTATCTATCTATCTATCTAACTGTCCCTTTATACAGTGTGCAATAGATTAATAGGATTTCAAAGTTACTGCAACTCTTCTTGTGGGTCACACTCCCAGCAGGTACCTCAGACATAATTGTGACTATGACACTGGGGTCACAATACTCTGCATGCCTTGCACAGACTGTGACCTGTGATATACAAGCAGTCTAAAGTGCCAATAACGAAACATAAAATGATTGACTGTAGACTGAGCAGATTCCTGTTACATGGGGTCTGTGCTGGTTTCTATGTGATGTATCTGTGGAGCTGCTACAGTACATGCAGTTATTCTGTTATACACTTCTCAGGCTACACTCCAGATTGGGAATGTGGGTGGCTGTTGTCTATGATACAAGAAGAGACATAGGGGATTAAGGCAGCCATCCATTGTACACTAACAGTGTATGGGTGTGGGGTAGTAGCACGCAGCCCCTTCGCCTGGAACAAGTTGTACTGATTATATATATATATATATATATATATATATATATATATTTATATATAAAATAAAGTGCAGTGTGTAAGAGGAGATTGGCAAAAAATACACATGATTGCCGAAGAATAAGAACTTTGTCTGAAAATAGTTTACACAGATCACATGACCTTCTTACACGGTCCATTGACAAAATTCTAATAACAACTGGATTATCTTTTATGTGGTAGTATATGTTTATATGTGTGTGTGTTTGTGTGTGTCTGTCTGTCTGTCTGTCTATCTATCTATCTATCTATCTATCTATCTATCTATCTATTTATCTATCTATCTGTCGCAATTTTGCATTATGCAAATAAACTTTGAGCTTTATGCCGCTACCTCTTTTGAAGAGTGCCGTTCTTTTTTCCATCAAGTATATATATAAATATACTAAAGATAACCTCAAAATTTGATTGGTAATATTTCAAATTCATTTATGACTTTACTAGTAATAAAAGCTGTATTCTTCTCAACCAGCACCTCCTAACAGACGCTAGTAACACTGTATATGTCTCATGCATATGTTCATTTATTTTACAAGTTCTCCCTCTCCAGGAATTCAGTTGAGTTTGAGGTATGGGAGCTATAAGAATAATCTACCAAGTAAGGGAGGTTACCACAAACATGACATTTTGGTTTCAAGCAAATTTAAATAAACCCATTGTCTGCATTGTTAATACAACTGACATTACTTGATTTAAAAACACAACAATTGAGGTCAGAATTGTATTTAGTTTTGAAAGCATCAGGCTTCTGAGTTTACTGTAGTGAGTGGACTCCATTCAGCTCTTTTGGATTGAGATATATATATATATATATATATATATATATATACACACAGTATGTTACATTACTGTCAGCACTGATATGTTTTCTGGGAATGTTTACCTCTTGTTTTTACGGATATGATTTTTTAAATTGAAATAAAGAGGAAACTGGTAATTTTACCATTATATATTTATAGAAAAGCAACATAATTTGTCATAAATATTGTATGGTTTACTGGAGAGAGTTTCTGTGTACTTTACACTGCTGTACATAAAAAAGCATTTTTTTTCTGTTGATTTATATTATGCGTCTTTATTTTATATTCTCATGTTGATTTATATTCCATATTGGACACAGTCATCAGAGTAAATTAGTGTTTGCAGTTAAATTAAATATATATTTCTTATAAATAGGCTGTTTCTTTTTAAACTGTAATATCGAACAATATATTCTAATAATAAAAACAAAACAAATGAAAAAGTGAAGTTGTTTCATGTTTCTACTGTTGTATTATTATATGTATCATTCTACTGTATATTTGTGTTTTGTTGTTTTAGAACAGATTCAGTTTTGTTATTTCTTTGAGATTTGTTTTGAAAGGACTTAAAAATAACTTTCATGATACTTGTACAGTTATCATGGATTTCTTCCCAACATTCCTCTTGACAAGGATAACAATTTATTATTCTTAAAGATTTCAAATAAAACTAAAATAAAATACTAAAAATAAATTTTCCTTTCTTTTTTTTAGATGTGAGATTTCAAAGTAAATAATCTTGCGTATCCTTATTGTGGCAACTTAATTACATGGCTATAAAGAAGCATGTATATAGATAGATAGATAGATAGATAGATAGATAGATAGATAGATAGATAGACAGACAGACAGGTAGATATAGATAGTAACGTGTATTCATTTTGATACAGTGGTTTGCTAGCGAACGGGTTAAACAGCTGAAATTGTGTAAACAAATAACTTACCTCGTTAGAGATGCAGAGAGATTACTTGGGACTGACCGATATGTTATCCTTTATTTTATTTTTTCCATATCCCCTAAAAATAACTCCCACTCCAAGATGAGATTTCATATTCCCCCCAAATGACCGTCTACTGTGACCCTATAATGCAGAGTGGAAAGTCTGAATGTAAAAATATCTGTGTATAAATAGACAACAAGTCAGTAGCAGAGATATGTGAAGAGTGCCACTGCTGGTCAAGTCTTATCTCTTCTGCTGAAACCCATTTTCTTCTGCATTGATTGGAATAACAGTACTCTATACAGTACTTTGTTTCATCAGAGGTCTAATTAAAAAAGACTGGTCCCCATAGCGAAATTTTGACAAGCTCCATTATGGTTAAAATCGCAACCGCCTACCATGACTTGTTCAATGCCAAATAATACTAATGCAACATGGCAGCATACCTCCTAATTACATCTTTCCCACATTTCACAGTTAGAATCAATATATCAACCTGAAAGAACACTTAGAACACTGCTTTCTTTCTATGGGGCCCCTGCCCTGTGGTTTCCATAGTAGTCTCTTGAGTCAATATTGCTATATTTACTCCTCAGCATGGTGTCAGCGTATGTTTTTGTAAGTTATTGCTTGGTTACCCAACTGCTGTTTTTTTCAGATTATGGGGTCTATTTATTAAGGCTTGGAGAAAGATAAAGTGCACAGAGATAAGGCAACAACCAATCAGCTCCTAACTGTCATTATTTAAACACAGCCTGTAACATGGCAGTTAGGAGCTGATTGGCTGGTACTTTATCTCTCTCCAAGGCTTAGTAAATAGCCCAGTCTGGAACAGAGCCATTCGTAGGCATTGCTGGAATGATGCTCATAAAATATGACATCTTGTGCTATTTCTTGTAGGCTACATGTGCTGTTGGTATACACTGGATGCCCCATTAAAGTAATATCCTTCTATGTTTGTTTTAAGGGGTACTAAAGAGTCCATGTTAACAAAATCCCTATTTACATGTCATTGCCATCCTGAGAGAAATAATGTTCATTTCTCACATATGACCTTTTCTCTTGGGTTGTGGTTGGCTTGAAGTATTTATGTGGCCCTTGACCCAAGCAGCAGGATATGTACACACTGCTGGGGTGTGGGGCGGTGCTGTAATTTTAGTGAAATGTCAATGAATAGGGGTATTGTGGTCCTTGTTAAAGAACTACCATCTTTGTCTTTAACATCCTTGTCTCGTTATAATTTGGGTAGTCATTGTCTGAGCCTGAAGCCACAGCCATTTAATCTTACATGAACAATGGGGAACAAAAAAAAAACCTTTGGAATTCATTGTTTTCTGAACATTTTTAATTGTCATATATCCGGTGAGGATATTATAGCATAAATATCCTAATAAACTGTTCATGCTGAACTGTATGGTATGAGCTAATGTTGTGAATCAGGCTTGCGTAAGACCGACCTTTGGGTTTGGGGGCTAGAGCCTGTAATAGACTAATAGACACCACAGTTCTCCATCAATGGGTTGGGGCACCAAGTCTATTGTAAGTATAGGTTTTGGGTTCTGCTGTAAGATATGTAAAACAGTCTGATGTGAATCACCATTTTTTTTGTCCTAGTTGACTGTAGCTTTCAGATAATGTTTTTGATAAGTGCTGTTGTAGGAACTGGAAATTTTACTTCATGTAGGCTGAGTCATTTATTTAGCAGTTGTTTTGTTTAGATTTTAGTTATTAGTTAGGAGTTACCAATAAAGTTTTGTTTTATTGAAAAGATCTCTTAGAAACAGCAAATTCACAGTTATTCAATTAAAATAGAAAATGCATTACTACCTTGCTGACTATAATAGTATAGGTCACATCAGAATATGTTGCCACAGAGCAGCTGATGGTGTTTCAAAATTTGATGAAATTGTGTAAACTTTGCTTTTATTTCATTTTAATGCTATATACAAGGGTAAATGCTAGGGTTACCATCTCATCCCTTTAATTCTGGAAACATATTAATTACACAGGTTCTGTGGCTGTTTAAAACCAGGTGAAATGGAGTCTTGAAGTCAGCCAGCCACAGAACCTGTGTAATTGATATGAGTCCAGAATTAAAGGAATGAGGTGGTAACCCCAGCAAACGCACACTTTCTGGAGGTTTTCTTTTTCAAATGTTTGATTTTAGAGCAGTTGTCACCAACCCAAGAAGGATGCATAAATAACATGTTACAAGCTATAGTCTGCCCAAATAAAGTGCAGTTTATGTAATACAGTTCTTCAAACATACAATACAGGCCCAAAGATCACGATAAGCCTCTTACCAGATTCTGGGGTCTATTCATGAAGCAGGGAAAAGAGTGGAGAAGTGAGCAAGTGGAGAAGTTGCCCATGGTAGCCAGTCAACTGCTCTGTACAATTGTATAGTATGCAAATGATGTTACTTCATTGTTGATTGGTTGCCATGGGCACCTTCTCCACTGGTTCACTTCTCCACACCTTTCACTGCTTGATGAATAGCCCTCTCTCTCTCTCTGGTCCGATGATTGAGCACTCAGATCCCCAGACACACACAGCAGACTTGCTAGGAAAATCTGCTGCACTGGGTAAGTGCATCAGCACCATTGTGCCCTATATGTAGTGTCCATTGGCTGGGGTATGGGGAAGGGAGATTGGAAGCAACTGGGATACCCCTTCCCCCCACCCTCACATTTGCCTATGATATAACATTGGAGATACATGTACATATATTTATATTCTGCTAAGTCTGGTTTTACCATGAAACTTGCCAAGGGATCACTTGGTGAGCTCATGACTAAAGTGGCCCCACAAAAACATGATCCTCCAGCATTCAATATTTTCTACACAGCTCAGTAAAAAATAAATTGTATTTAATTTGCTAATTGTTAAAGATAATATAATTGTACACACTTACCAATATTTACATATCGTAAAGTGTTGTGTTGGTGGCACAAGAGGGTATAACAGGGGATGTGCAAGCTGCTTAAATGAGGGTACATTGACTAGTGTAATAATAAGGTACAGGCTGGTGTAATAATAAGGTACATGTATGCTGGTATAAGGATGGAGGTTCAGCTAATATATTTGTGTTGTATAAATTGTCATTGGCAAAAGCTGGTATTATGTGGTGTTGGGGAAATGCTTATGTGATGTTTTTGGCACAGGCTGGTATATGATGGGCACTGGTAGGATTATTTTATTTATCACGTGTTGGTATAATGTTTTCAAGCTGATATCATGTACAGTAGGTGGATATTAACAAAGAAATGGGGTGGAGAGACCTGGGGGACCAGGGCAGAGTAGAGATGAGGAAGGAGGCATATTAGACACCGTGGAGATAAAGGGAGCATACATGATGCAAGGAAGTAGGAGTAACACAGGAGGGAACACAGTGAATGCAGGGATAAGGCAGCTGGCAGAATTTACATATGGGCACAAGGAGGGCAGAAGTGAGGCTTTGGGAACGGGAACACATGGAGAGACCAGAAGACAGACATGAGGTAAGAGGGGAGACCACTGTCACAGACAGACAGCTAGACTTACTCTGTAGTACCTTGGCGAGACTGGTGTAAAGGGCACTACCACAATACCACCATGTCACTTGTGCTCATTGCCAGCAGGAATCAGGCACTGTAGCAGGTACTGCACCCTATAGGCACTTGAGAATGCACTAAAATAATGGGCAACTAAAGGGCAACATCACTTGCTAGATATTGGGACTGCACTATATTTTGCTCAGTTGGTTATCTGTATACTTTGATATATATTTGGGCTACAGGTTATAAACCTGACAATTGGAAGGCTGTATACGGTATCTATTCTGATAAATGAGGATTTATTATTATGTTCTCATCATTTAAAGTGTTACAGTGCCAGCTAGGAGCAGTTACGGAAATGAGAGGTCACCGAGAAAACAGCTATATGATTTCCGGGCCCCTTACTGACTGTGTTTGTCACTGTGTATAGGAACAGGAACTATTTGTATAGCACACAGTTTTATAAATGTGCCCACTTGGAAAGCACGGCACTATACTGTTACATTAAAGGGAGAAGGGCACATTTTCAACGAGAGCCCTGGGAGTCAGTTTGTTTAAAACGTGTGTTTTAATATACATGTATATTTGTTGGACAAATGTTTATTTTTTTATGGAAAATTTTTGTTTATTTTAGTGTAACCTGTAGGTTGCAGTGTTCTACAGGTGCCTCTTAATTTAATCTAATTGACTTTCTCTAATCTTCTGTATCAATATATTGCTTACTTCCCTAGTATACATATGTATTGTGTATGACATTAGCATGGAGCTCTTATGTACATGGATGTAGCGTTTGGGTAAAACAGATGGAATCTCCTTCACGAATGTTCCATGGTAGTCTCAGTACGCCCTTTAGTCTAGTTATGTGCTACTTTGCTTTCATTAAGATTAGTTGGATCTGGCAGGCATGTAATCTTTGTTTTTTTTCCATTAGTTCTAAATATAACACAGTTCACTTGTTGGATACTTATCCCCATGCTCACATCACAGAAAAGTAAAGTGGCAAAACATAAAACACAGGCACAGGTTAGGTCTTATGGTGTGTTTTATTAAGTCATAACTATGGGTATGCCGAATCATTCACTCTGTACAAACTAACCTTTGTATAGGAGTTGTGTGGGCTTAAAAAGACCAAAAATCGAATTATGGGGAGCTAAGTACACATTGGTAAATGTTTACAATCTCAATGTAGGGACCGCAGATTTTTTACAAGAACTAACCAACTGACTTTCGCAAAGAGAAAACTTCGCCCTCGTGATGGGAGGGGATTTTAATTCAGTTGACGACCCCAGCTTGGATAAAAGGCCTCCCCCAAGAAATATGAATTACACTATGTGGAAGCAAATGCTTCTGATCCCTAAATCTAACCAGGATCCTCAAACAGTGAACTCATATAGACCTAGAACTTTACTAAATACGGACATTAAATGATTTGCTAAAATCATGTCAGACAGATTGCAAGCAATTTTACCGCATGCCTTGACTTCTCATCAACTTGCATTTGTAAAGAATAAACATTCAGTTAGGGGAGTTCGTGCAGCAGTTGCGGCAAGCATTATATCTGCACAATCACCCCAATCCCAGAACATTTTATTGAGTCTAGACAAAACAAAGGCCTTTGACACAGTATTGCGGCCCCACTTATACTCTATTTTGCAGTACAGAAACTTTCATCCAGATTTTATCAAAACTATACAATATTTGTATACATCCCCTTCTACTACTCTCCTGATTAATGCTTTTGTAGTAACTCTATAACCATGCATAGAGGAATGCGCCAGGGATGTCCCTTGTCCCCTTCTATTCAATTTAGCAATAGACCCCTTAATACGCATCTTGCAAAATGACACCCAGTTTAGAGGGATTAATATTTGGCAGAGAGAAATTAAATTAACGGCGTTTGGCGATGACATTTTGTTATACATTGCAAAACCGACGGACTCACTACCTCACATTTTTTTACTTTTGCAATCTTATGGAAATGTCTGTGGTTACTGTATTAGCTGGTCAAAATCAGTTGCACTCAGATTGGGATCAAGGAATTTTTCAAGGGAAGGGATAGGAAGCTTGCCCTTAACTTGGACATCAGACTTCATAACATATTTGGGTATTCGGATCCCTAGAATTCTGAAACAATTATATAACTTAAATTTTACTTCCATAATACAAGAAATTGCTGCTGAGCTGGAGAGTTGGAAATCTTTACAATTATCACATTTGGGGAGAGTCAATTTAATAAAAATGGTGTCGTTTTCTCCTTTTTATTATTATTCAAACGCTCCCAACTGTAATTTCGCCCAAAGATACTCAATATCTGAACTTTCTGTTTAGAAAGTTTATATGGCAGGGGAAAAAACCCCAAATCAGTTTACTTAAATTGCAACAGACCAATAATAATGGAGGATTGAATTTTCCTAATGTTGTTTGGTACTCTCAAGCTGCACAGTTGAGATGTCTTTATGATTGGATCCATAATCAGGAAAACTATGCTAACACGGACTTGGAAAGGGAATTTTTGCAAGGTAGCGATTTGGTTAGCTTCTTGCATATGCAGTACTAAGAGATTCCAACCCAAGTCAAAGAAAACCTGCTTTTATGGTATGTTAAAAAGCTATGAGTAGGTATGAGACACAAAAATAACATGAGCGCTCACAAATCTTTATTCCTCCCATTCATAGATAACCCAGAATTGCAAGAAGGCAATGCACATTTTCCATACAACATATGGAGAGCGGGAAGGATTCTTAATATGGGGAATTTAGTTAATGCCCAGGATAGGAGACCCTTGACGTTCCGGGAGGCGGCTGATATGTTTCCAGTGGTAGAGCCATACCCGATTGCATTCTTATTAGCTCAAAATTATGTCACCCAGTGGCGTAACTACTGCCCCCACAGCCCTCGTGGTGGCTTGGAGGCGCAGGGCTGTGGGGGGCGCCGCCACTGATTTAGCGCAGATTGACATGCGGACGAGCCGCCCGCATGTCAATCTGCTGTCTCCCTCCTTCCCTAGCCGCTGCTGTGAAGGAGGGACACGAAGGGCACAACGCGCGCCTCTCCTGTGTCCCTCCTGCGTTTCCGGCGTGTCTATTGAATGAAGTGCCCGTTCGTGAGCTCTGATTGGCTCACGAACCGGCACGTCATTTAACAGACACACCGGAGACGCAGGAGGGACACAGGAGAGGCGTGCGCTGCGCCCTCCGTGTCCCTCCTTCACAAAATAGCGGGGGGGGGGAGGGGGGGGCTGTACCTGGCACTGGGGGAGGGGGAGCATATTTGGCACTTGGGGGGGCATATGTGGCACTGAGGGGGCATATGTGACACTGGGTGGTATCTGTGTACCTGGCATTTGGGGGGGGCATTTTTGGCATTGGGTGCATGTGTGTACCTGGCACTGTGGGGGAATATCTGGCACTGGGGGCATATATGGCACTGGGAACACAGCCCTAGCAACAAGCATTACCCCCTAGCAACGAGCATGACACCCAGTGCATGAAACTCCTGACAACGAGCATGACACCTAGTGCATGAAACCCCTGGCAACGAGCATGACACCCAGTGCATGAAACCCCTGGCAACAAGCATGACACCCTGAGCATGAAAACCCCTTGCACCGTGCATGGAACCAAGAGCATGAAACCCCTGGCAACGAGCATGACACCCAGTGCATGAAACCCCTGGCAACGAGCATGACACCCTGAGCATGAAAACCCCTGGCACCGTGAATGGAACCAAGAGCATGAAACCCCTGGCAACGAGCAGGTAATTTAAAAGTAATTAGAAGCCTTACTGTAGGACTTAATGTGTAATGGGCATTGCGGTGTGTGGCATAATGTATCACGGACATTGCGGTGTGTGTCATAATGTGTCACAGGCATTACGGTGTGTGGCATACTATATCACGGGCATTGTGGTATGTGGTATAATGTCTCAGGGGCATTGCAGTGTGGCATAATGTATAACGGGCATTGCAGTGTGTGTCATAGGGTATAACGGGCATTGCGGTATGTGTCACAGGCATTACGTTGTGTGGTATACTATATCACGGGCATTGTGGTATGTGGTATAATTTCTCAGGGTCATTGCAGTGTGTGGCATAATGTATCACGGACATTGCGGTGTGTGTCATAATGTGTCAGGCATTACGGTGTGTGGTATACTATATCACGGGCATTGTGGTATGTGGTATAATGTCTCAGGGTCATTGCGGTGTGTGTCATAATGTGTCACAGGCATTGTATGTGCTATAATGTATCAGGGGTATTGCAGTGTGTAGCATAATGTATAATGGGCATTGCGATTCCTGTCATAATGTGTCACATGCATTACGGTGTGGCATAATGTGTCGGGGGCATTATGGTGTGTGCATATTGTGTCATGTGCATTATTGTGTGTGGCATAATGTCTAGGGGCCATTGCAGTATGTGGCATAATGTATACTGGGCATTACTATAAGAAGGAAAAATGACAAATAATGTAAGGGGCATGAATCAGGATTATTTTTCTTTTCTGTGGTTGCCAACGTCTGGGCGTGCAGGTTGCAAAACTGGGGTATAAGGTAGTCTTTTCCTTTATGTGAAGCCACGCCCATTTCAACAAAGCCACTCCCCTTTTTTGCGACGCACGCGCCTTCGGTGCGAGCAGGTTCGTCCCATTACTAGTGCCAATTATGGGGGGATGGGGGGGGGGGGGGGGCGCCGGAGAATTTTTTGGCTTGGGGGAGAAAAATTTCTAGTTACGCCACTGATGTCAGCTCTACTGTATGGTATTTTTCTTTTTACAGACTGACATAACCCGGTAGATTATATGCTCAAGCGGAAACCCATGATTAAGAAAGCCATTTCGATAGCCTACAAACACTTCCAACTGAATTTAGAATATTTGTCAAGATCAGAGGGTTTAGCGGCCTGCAGAACGCACTTGCCAAACATAGAGCTGGTTGAAATTTGAAAGGCACATACAAAAGCATGTATGACTCTCTCTTCCGCAAGATATAAAGAAATTTTCTAAATATACATCATGGGACATATATCTCTCCTCATAAAAGATTCTTGATTGGCATTTCCCCTTCTCACAACTGCTGGAAATGTGGCGAAGACCAAGCAGACCTCTATCACTGCCTCTGGCTATGCCCCTTAATTAGAAGTTTTTGGGCACAAATTCGCAGGTATCTCATGAATCGTCTTGTGAATTATTTACATCTAACATCAGAATGGGCACGTTTTGACATTTTCCCAGAAAATCAAGTAATGTCAAAAGGTGGTAAAAAAAAACTGCTTCTAGCAGTAAGTGCTGCAGCTCGGAAATTCATTCTACAAGTTTGGATTCACCCTGTACCCCCTTCACTGCCTCTATTTAAAACAAAGTTGTTTTACCTTTTTAGAATGGAGTGGGTGGGAGTGATGCTAGAGAAAGATAAAAAAGTAGAAAAGTTCTTTGATGTGTGGGAGAGTTATGTAGCTACACTTTTTACCCCTATAAAATCGCAATTACACGATTCTATAACGAACACTCTATGGTATATGACTAGGGTATTGGGAGGTGGTCCACCCTTTCTCTTGTGATGCCTCTCTTTTAGATTCCTTGGGGGGTGGGGAGACGGGCGCAGAAATTTTTTCATTTTTTTTTCTCTTTTTCTTTCTCTTATTGTACTAAGAAATGTTGTTGTCAATATGAGACGACTGATATCAGGGCCGGACTGGGACCAAAAATCAGCCCTGGCATTTTGAGCAAACAGGCCCACCTGCTTGTGACCTCCATTCATGATATTGTGGTATGCTGATAGGGCATTGCGGGTACAGTGTAACATGAAGCATTGGCCCATGCTTATGAGATCTTCTGCCCACCCTGATCATTTCCCTTGTTATGCAGAGCACGTGTAATTAAAGTACATAAAAACTCAAAAACATTTAACGAAACAGAAATAGGTTGTGAAAACACAGTATGCAGTGTCCATGCTAGTTCCCACTGAATGAAATACAGTACAATTTGAGATTCAATTGCCATAGTAATTTATTAAAATATAAATCACTGTATGTAAGCCACATCATAAATCCAAAAGTTTAATTATATAAAATACTTAAGTTAACATGTAAACAAACATTAGACACCGTCAGTAGAGCACTCATGTAGTGCAATGTCAGAAGACCCTCCAACATGACCCTTCTACCAGGTAATTCCAGTCTGCTCCTGGACTTCCCACATAGTTTATGATTGCAACCACCTACAGTTGGACAACTATATTGATAAGAAAGGTGCATTTAACAGTGGTGACTGCAATCATAAATGGAGTGAGAAGTGCAAGACCAGAGCATTGTGTACCTGGTGGGAGGGGTCACGTTGAAGGCTATGAGCCAGTAACTGATTGATTGGCAAGTTAGCCGCAGGTTCCTTTCTAGGACTACAAAGTGAAAGAGGTAAAACTGTATACCTAGGTTTATTTATAAGCCATGGAAGAACTGGGCAGTAATCAGCCACATTGTACTTGCACAATTATTATTATTATTATTATTATTATTATTTTAGGTAAAGTCCATAATGACTTATTGGAACATAACTATAAGCCACAGCAGCAAAACATTTTAGTTATTATATATAATACTTAAGTTACCATGTAAAGAAACATTAGACACTAGCAATAAATCACTCGTTTAGTGCAATGTCAGCAGACTATCCAACATGACCCTTCTACCAGGTACTAGAGGCTCTGCTCCTGTACTTCCCCATAGTTTATGATTGCAGCCACCTACAGTAGGTCAACTATACTGATAAGAAAGGTGCATTTAACAATCATAAATGGAGTGAGAAGTGCAAGACCAGAGCATTGTGTTCCTGGTGGGAGGGGTCATGTTGAAGGCTATGAGCCAGTAACTAATGGATTGGCAAGTTGGCCGCAGGTTCCCTTCTAGGACTACAAACTGAAAGAGGTAAAACCCTACACCTGGGTTTATTTATAAACCATGGAAGAACTGGGCAGTAATCAGCCATATTATACTTGCACAATCACATTTTCTTTTCATGTTGAAGGCTATGCATCAGTAACTAAATGGGATATTTATACCTCTTGGAAGAACTGGGCAGCAATCAGCTATAGCGGTGTCCAGAACAGCACACGCCTGCCGTCATCACAATGTCGATTATTAAAATATGAATTCAAACCACATTACAATACATTGATGAATGTCCACATGTGGTACATATTACATAAATACATCGGCACTAAAAGAAAATAAACACTATCCATAAAATGAAAAAGGTACAAAGACTTTATTAAAAACCTAGGGCCAAATGTAATAGAGTGAGAGTTTCAGAAAGTGAGAGATTTGGTAAGGTGTTGCAGTTTTTTTTAAAGTGGCAATCATTTACACATCAAGATCAACCTGGTTTTGCAGTGTAAATGATTGCCACTTAAAAAAAAAAAACCTGTAAAACTTTACCAAATCTCTCACTTTCTGAAACTCTCACTCTATTACTTTTGGCCCCTAGTATCTAGATGCAAATGTGTCTGCTTGAAACTATGGTGGTCATTTATGGTGGTCATTCCGAGTTGATCGCTAGCTGCTTTAGTTCGCAGCGCAGCGATTAGGTAAAAAAGCGGCACTTCTGCGCATGCGTATGGGGCGCAGTGCGCACGCGCGACGTACTTTCACAAAGGCCGATGCAGTTTCACACAAGGTCTAGTGATTGACAGGAAGTGGGTGTTACTGGGTGGTAACCGGTCGTTTCGGGGAGTGTGTGTAAAAACGCAGGCTTGTTGGATAAAAACGCAGGTGTGGCTGGGGAAACGTAGGCGTGGCTGGTCGAACGCAGGGCGTGTTTGTGACGTCAAAACACGCTCGTCCGCATGTCAGTCTGCTGTAAATCAGTGGCGCCCCCGCAGCCCCTCGCCCCCAAGCCACCGCGAGGGCTGCGGGGGCAGTAGTTACGCCACTGCCCTGCACTGATATTTAACAGTTTTTGACACCTGTCTTATACCAAGACTGGATTAGTAAAAATCCGTTAACACTAATTAAGCAACTCACTCTCAACTACCTTGTCTGAACTGTACATTACCAAAGAAGTTTCCTGAGCTGACACATACTAGTATTTGTGTTACAGTATGGATACTGGACTAATTAACACATATAAATATACCAACTGGCTTACTTTTGACTGCTTTGCTAAATACTAAGGATCTGTTCATGCTGCACTTCTCAAACAAGAGTTCATCATAATCCATTTGTACCATATGTGAATGTCTGTGTAACTATATGACTAGTTTCAAGCAGGCACATATGCATCTTACTACTAGACTTTATATATACAAGTACCTATATGAATAAAGTCTTTGTTACTTTATTGTATAGTTTGTTTTTATTTTAGTTTCGAAGTATTTATGTAATATGTCCCACAAGTGGAAATTCATCAATGTACTGTAATTGGTTTGAATTTCTATTTGAAATTTTTTTAGTATTGGTAAGTGCATTGGTACATTTTTCTATAGGTTAATCAATCAACCTGTTTTTGTCAGGGCAGTTCCTTTTTGCTTTGAACCCTGTCATCCCCACAAATATCTGGGCATGGTGAGCTTTCAAGGAATGAGATGACTTTGCAGGAGTTCACTTTTCTCTGCAACTCTGTTGATTATGGCATCCACATTAAGACTCATGAGAATTTATTTTTCTGTAGCCATCAGCATGAAGGAATCCAAATGGTCTGGGGATACAGTATTCCTCAGTCGATTCTTGATGAACTTCAAGGTGGAGAAGCTTCTCGCAAGCAACTTATGTTAAGGATAAAGTCAGTATGAATTTGTAGGCCGGGCCAATCACATTATAGGCATCTGTCAATAAATTGTATCGCCGTAGAATTTGGTAGCAACAAATAGCACAGTTCTTACATGTCGCACATGCCTTGTTCACCAACTCCATTTCATGAAATTGTTGACTTAGGTCTTCCACAGGCATTTCTCGTACACCCTCACAGTGTATTCTTCTAGCGCTGATGTCTTTATTTTGTCCCAGTGCAAAGATAGACTTTTTAATTCACTCCGCAAATTTTCAGCTGTGGAATTGTCATCAAATTTTATCAAGAGTTTACTTAAATCTTCCATTGCTGGTATATGAACCCCTTGTTCTCTTATGTTGGAGAAGTTCCTAGGGTCCAGGCAAGCATAGTCTGCATACAATGTTCCACTAGCGAGAAAACGTTGAGTTATGATCTCAGTGATTACGTCAAAGATCACATTGTGTACTTATATCTAATAAGCTGTGATGGCATCCAATATTACTTCATCTTGAGCAAGCTCGCCAGCCATGGTTTTCCTCTTTCTTAACCTTTTATGAGGCAGGGTGGCCTGTACTTCAAGTTCACAATCTTCAAGTTCTTGCAGTGTGTCATTTGCCTACATTATGAAATTATCTGCAGTGTTCTTAAACACTTCAGCTTTCTGAAATTTTCCTGTGTCCCAGTGACCATGTGATGAGCTTTTAATACAGTATATCCAATCCACTAGTTTGTAGATATTTTGATAACGGTGATGTCAGCTTAAAAATATGAAGAGATATTTGCGCTGTGAGAATGGTCTCGTATTTAAGCAGAGATTCTACATATGTTTTTGCTTTTATGCGCACTTCAGGTTTAGATCTTAGGTTCTCTTCAATCTTTGCCAATGTGACAACAAGGTCAATGTACAAAGCAGAATCAGGTTGGGAAAATGAGCCTAATACTTTCTCTGACGTCCTAGTGGATGCTGGGGACTCCGTAAGGACCATGGGGAATAGACGGCTCCGCAGGAGACTGGGCACATCTAAAGAAAGATTTAGGACTATCTGGTGTGCACTGGCTCCTCCCCCTATGACCCTCCTCCAAGCCTCAGTTAGATTTCTGTGCCCGGCCGAGCTGGATGCACACTAGGGGCTCTCCTGAGCTCCTAGAAAAAAAGTATAGTTTAGGTTTTTTATTTTACAGTGAGACCTGCTGGCAACAGGCTCACTGCAGCGAGGGACTAAGGGGAGAAGAAGCGAACCTACCTAAGTGGTGGTAGCTTGGGCTTCTTAGGCTACTGGACACCATTAGCTCCAGAGGGATCGCACACAGGACCCGACCTCGTCGTCCGTTCCCGGAGCCGCGCCGCCGTCCCCCTTACAGAGCCAGAAGCAAGAAGGTCCGGAAAATCGTCGGCTGAAGACTTCTGTCTTCTCCAAGGTAGCGCACAGCACTGCAGCTGTGCGCCATTGCTCCTCATGCACACCACACACTTCGGTCACTGATGGGTGCAGGGCGCTGGGGGGGGGGGGGGGGCGCCCTGAGCAGCAATATTAACACCTTGGCTGGCAAAACTGACACCATATATAGCCCCAGAGGCTATATAGGTGTAAATTACCCCTGCCAGAATAACACAAAAAGCGGGAGAAAGCCAGCCGAAAAAGGGGCGGAGCCATCTCCCTCAGCACACTGGCGCCATTTTCCCTCACAG
This sequence comes from Pseudophryne corroboree, assembly GCF_028390025.1. Lineage (NCBI taxonomy): Eukaryota > Metazoa > Chordata > Amphibia > Anura > Myobatrachidae > Pseudophryne > Pseudophryne corroboree. The sequence goes on from NC_086444.1 coordinate 1,069,556,661, forward strand.
CTCCGCTGGAAGGATCGCTCCCTGGCTCTCCCCTGCAGTCCTGCACTACAGAAAGGGTAAAAAAGAGAGGGGGGGGCACTAAATTTAGGCGCAGTATATATATAATACAAGCAGCTATAGGGGAAAACACTCTGTATAGTGATATCCCTCTGTTATATAGCGCTCTGGTGTGTGCTGGCATACTCTCCCTCTGTCTCCCCAAAGGGCTTTGTGGGGTCCTGTCCTCTGTCAGAGCATTCCCTGTGTGTGTGCTGTGTGTCGGTACCGCTGTGTCGACATGTATGATGAGGAAAATGATGTGGAGGCAGAGCAAATGCCTGTAAATGTGTTGTCACCCCCTGAGGGGTCGACACCTGTGTGGATGGACTTATGGAAGGAATTACGTGACAGTGTCAACTCCTTACATAAAAGGTTTGACGACATAGGACAGCCGGCTACTCAGCTTGTGACTGTTCCAGCGTCTCAAATGTCATCAGGGGCTTTAAAACGCCCGCTACCTCAGATGGCAGGCACAGATGTCGACACGGATACCGACTCCAGTGTCGACGACGATGAGACTAGTGTACCCTCCAATAGGTCCACCCGTTACATGATTGAGGCAATGAAAAATGTATTACACATTTCTGATAGTACCCCAGGTACCACAAAAAGGGTATTATGTTCGGTGAGAAAAAACTACCAGTAGTTTTTCCTGCATCTGAGGAATTAAATGAGGTGTGTGAGGAAGCCTGGACTTCCCCCCAAATAGAAATTGATAATTTCTAAACGGTTATTGGCAGCGTACCCTTTCCCGCCAGAGGATAGGTCACGTTGGGAAACATCCCCTAGGGTAGATAAAGCGCTTACACGTTTATCAAAACAGGTGGCACTACCGTCTCAGGATACGGCCGCCCTAAAGGATCCTGCTGATAGAAAGCAGGAGGCTACCCTAAAAGCTATATATACACACACGGGCATTATATTGCGACCAGCGATTGCATCAGCATGGATGTGCAGTGCTGCTGCTGCGTGGTCAGATTCCCTGTCGGATAATATTGATACCCTGGATAGGGACAATATTTTGCTGACAGTAGAGCATATAAAAGACGCTGTCTTATACATGCGTGATGCACAGAGGGATATTTGCCGGCTGGCATCAAAAATAAGCGCAATGTCCATTGCCGCCAGAAGGGGGTTATGGACTCGGCAGTGGTCAGGTGATGCCGATTCAAAAAGGCACATGGAAGTTTTGCCTTATAGGGGGTGGAACTGTTTGGGGATGGTCTTTCAGACCTCGTTTCCACAGCTACGGCTGGGAAATCGTCATTTTTGCCACAGTCTACCCCACAGCAAAAGAAAGCACCGTATTATCAAGTACAGTCCTTTCGGCCCCATAAACACAAGAGGGCTCGAGGCGCATCCTTTCTGCCGAGAGGCAAAGGTAGAGGGAAAAAGCTGCAGCATACAGCCAGTTCCCAAGAGCAAAAGTCCTCCCCCGCGTCCGGTAAGTCCACAGCATGACGCTGGGGCTTCACAGGCGGACCCGGGTACGGTGGGGGCCCGTCTCAGAAATTTCAGCACACAGTGGGCTCTCTCACAGGTGGATCCCTGGATCCTTCAAGTAGTATCTCAGGGGTACAGGCTGGAATTCGAGACGTCCCCCCCCCACCCGCGCCGTTTTCTAAAATCTGCCTTACCAGCAACTCCCTCTGCCAGGGAGGCAGTGTTGGTGGCTATCCAAAAACTGTATTCACAGCAAGTGATTGTCAAGGTACCCCTCCTTCAGCAAGGAAAGGGTTACTATTCCACAATGTTTGTGGTACCGAAACCAGACGGTTCGGTGAGACCCATCTTAAATTTAAAATCCTTGAACACGTATATCAGAAAGTTCAAGTTCAAGATGGAATCGCTCAGGGCGGTTATTGCGAGCCTGGACGAGGGGGATTACATGGTCTCTCTGGACATCAAGGATGCCTACCTGCATGTCCCCATTTACCCTCCTCACCAGGAGTACCTCAGATTTGTGGTACAGGACTGTCACTATCAGTTCCAGACGCTGCCGTTTGGGTTATCCACGGCACCGAGGGTCTTTACCAAGGTAATGGCCGAAATGATGATACTCCTTCGCAAGAAGGGAGTTTTAATTATCCCGTACTTGGACGATCTCCTGATAAAGGGGAGGTCCAAGGAACAGTTGGTAGTGGGGGTAGCACTTTCTCGGGAAGTGCTACAACAGCACGGCTGGATTCTCAATATTCCAAAGTCACAGCTGGTCCCGACGACACGTCTTCTGTTCCTGGGAATGATTCTGGACACAGACCAGAAAAAAGTGTTTCTTCCAGTGGAAAAAGCAGAGGAGTTGTCATCTCTAGTCAGAGACCTCCTAAAACCGGGACAGGTGTCGGTACATCAATGCACATGAGTCCTGGGAAAAATGGTAGCTTCGTACGAAGCAATTCCATTCGGAAGGTTCCACGCAAGGACTTTCCAGTGGGACCTGTTGGACAAATGTGCGGGTCCCATCTCCAGATGCAACAGCGGATAACCCTGACGGCAAGGACCAGGGTGTCGCTGCTGTGGTGGCTGCAGAGGGCTCAGCTACTAGAGGGCCGCAGATTCGGAATACAGGACTGGGTCCTGGTGACCACGGATGCCAGCCTTCGGGGCTGGGGTGCAGTCACACAGGGAAGAAATTTCCAAGGACTGTGGTCAAATCAGGAGATTTTGCTTCACATAAATATTCTGGAGCTAAGGGCCATTTACAATGCCCTAAGCCAAGCAAGGCCCCTGCTTCAGAACCAACCGGTACTGATCCAATCAGACAACATCACGGCGGTCGCCCATGTAAACAGACAGGGCGGCACAAGAAGCAGGAGGGCAATGGCAGAAGCCACAAGGGTTCTCCGATGGGCGGAAAATCATGTGTTAGCACTGTCAGCAGTGTTCATTCCGGGAGTGGACAACTGGGAAGCAGACTTCCTCAGCAGGCACGACCTCCACCCGGGAGAATGGGGACTTCATCCAGAAGTCTTCCAAATGCTGGTAAACGGTTGGGAAAGACCACAGGTGGACATGATGGCGTCCTGCCTCAACAAAAAGCTAAAAAGATATTGCGCCAGGTCAAGGGACCCTCAGGCGATCGCTGTGGACGCTCTAGTAACACCGTGGGTGTACCAGTCGGTTTATGTGTTTCCTCCTCTGCCTCTCATTCCCAAGATACTGAGAATAATACGAAGGCGAGGAGTAAAAACTATACTCGTGGTTCCGGACTGGCCAAGAAGAGCTTGGTACCCGGAACTTCAAGAGATGCTTTCAGAGGACCCTTGGCCTCTGCCGCTCAGACAAGACCTGCTGCAGCAGGGGCCCTGTCTGTTCCAAGACTTACCGCGGCTACGTTTGACGGCATGGCGGTTGAACACCGGATCCTGAAGGAAAGGGGCATTCCGGAGGAAGTCATCCCTACCCTGATCAAAGCCAGGAAGGATGTCACCGCAAAACATTATCACCGCATTTGGCGGAAATATGTTGCTTGGTGTGAGGCCAGGAAGGCCCCAACGGAGGAATTTCAACTGGGTCGATTCCTGCATTTCCTGCAAGCAGGGGTGACGTTGGGCCTCAAATTGGGGTCCATTAAGGTCCAGATTTCGGCCCTGTCGATTTTCTTCCAGAAAGAACTGGCTTCACTGCCTGAAGTTCAGACTTTTGTCAAAGGAGTTCTGCATATTCAGCCTCCTTTTGTGCCCCCAGTGGCACCTTGGGATCTCAATGTGGTTTTGGAGTTCCTGAAATCACATTGGTTTGAACCACTTAAGACTGTGGATTTGAAATATCTCACGTGGAAAGTGGTCATGCTGTTGGCCCTGGCTTCGACCAGGCGTGTGTCAGAATTGGCGGCTTTGTCCTATAAAAGCCCTTATCTGATTTTCCATATGGATAGGGCAGAGTTGAGGACTCGTCCTCAGTTTCTCCCTAAGGTGGTATCAGCGTTTCACTTGAACCAGCCTATTGTGGTGCCTGCGGCTACTAGGAACTTGGAGGATTCCAAGTTACTGGACGTAGTCAGGGCCCTGAAAATTTATGTTTCCAGGACGGCTGGAGTCAGGAAAACTGACTCGCTGTTTATCCTGTATGCACCCAACAAACTGGGTGCTCCTGCTTCTAAGCAGACTATCGCGCGCTGGATTTGTAGCACTATTCAGCTGGCGCATTCTGCGGTGGGACTACCGCAGCCTAAATCTGTAAAAGCCCATTCCACAAGGAAGGTGGGCTCATCTTGGGCGGCTGCCCGAGGGGTCTCGGCTTTACAACTTTGCCGAGCTGCTACTTGGTCAGGGGCAAAGACGTTTGCAAAATTCTACAAATTTGATACCCTGGCTGAGGAGGCCCTGGAGTTCTCTCATTCGGTGTTGCAGAGTCATCCGCACTCTCCCGCCCGTTTGGGAGCTTTGGTATAATCCCCATGGTCCTTACGGAGTCCCCAGCATCCACTAGGACGTCAGAGAAAATAAGAATTTACTCACCGGTAATTCTATTTCTCGTAGTCCGTAGTGGATGCTGGGCGCCCATCCCAAGTGCGGATTGTCTGCAATACTTGTAAATAGTTATTGTTACACAAATCGGGTTGTTATTGCGAGCCATCTGTTCAGAGGCTCCGTTGTTATCATACTGTTAACCGGGGTTCCTATCACGAGTTATACGGTGTGATTGGTGTGGCTGGTATGAGTCTTACCCGGGATTCAAAATCCTTCCTTATTGTGTCAGCTCTTCCGGGCACAGTTTCCTAACTGAGGCTTGGAGGAGGGTCATAGGGGGAGGAGCCAGTGCACACCAGATAGTCCTAAATCTTTCTTTAGATGTGCCCGGTCTCCTGCGGAGCCGTCTATTCCCCATGGTCCTTACGGAGTCCCCAGCATCCACTAAGGACTACGAGAAATAGAATTACCGGTGAGTAAATTCTTATTTTTCTGAGTGCTGCATCTTTAGACCACCAGCGAGTTTCACCAATCACAGAGAGTCTTCGATGGTGAGGGTCTCGACTGACATTTAGCCATACATTCATGCGCTAATAAGATTCCCGAATAAATACTGCAATGTCATTCATTAAAGTAAATAATGCTGCACTTACAATGACAACCTTTGGGATATCTGCCAGTACTAAATTCAGTACATGCGCATAACACCAGACATGAATTTGGTCTGGAGATTCTGTTGACAACCATGTAGAAAAGCCTCTATATTGTCCTTGCATGTTTGCTGCTCCATCAGTAGAGCTGCCAGTGCAATTTTTTATATTTATTTTGCATGACTGTAGAACTTGCATTAGCAAGTTAAGAAAGTATTCTCCAGATGAAGACTCACACTCGACCACAAAAAGGAGCTTCTCATGAATACAGTCGGTCACATATCGAACAATAACAGAGCACTGGTCTTTTGATTTGATATCCTGAGTTGTGTCAATTTGTACTGAGAACATCCCAGCTTCTCTAACATCACTTGCCACTGCCTCCTGGATAAGCTTTCTTATGGTTTCTACAACTTTATTGACTGTTGATTTGGAGAGCAAAGTTAATAATGATCCCCTGCCCTTCACTCTGGAATGCGACTTCTTGCTTTTTACTATGCAATCGTTGACGTGTTCTTGGAGGCAAACATCATACTTGCTTAGAAGTAAAACAAATTCCAAAAAATTGCCATGATCAAGAGAAGTGTTTTCTAAAGTGTATGTAGCCTCAAAGTCAGCGTTTACCAATCACTTTCACAATGTCTGTGACACGCTCCAATATCTGACATCTTTTTTGGACTTGTTCTCTGTGTACAGACATTTGATTACAAAGCAGTAAGTTATTGATAGCTGCACTGCTGGCATTCAAAAAGTAAGCTTCAGCGCAGACTCGTGCATTTCACTTTTTTCATGTTCTTTAATTCTTTGATGAATATGTCTCCTGTCATTCCTTCAATGAATAGATTTGATGTAGAGCACTTTGAAAAGGACAGACAGACAGACAGACAGACAGACAAAGCAAAATACAGTATTTTGTTCCTCACATTAGGTCAGCCACTTGAGGTTTGATCTATCTTTCCTAAAGCAAGCTTTCTTTAAGACTGGATCACTGATGTTTTGTTTAGGGTGGCAATTAAATAATAAGCCTAGTTGACTTGTTTTGGGATGATTAAAACAGTTGAATTGAAACTGGTCCTCTAAACTTGGTGTACATGGAGAGCTACTTGTTTCATTTAAATCCTGCCTTTCTTCACACTCCTTTTCTGGCAAGAATTCGTTTATGACACTGACTTCTTGTATGGGTATTAGATCATCTGTTAATGCAGCAATTTGAGGCTCACACACATAATTAATGGTCTGTTTCTGTTGTTGACTGGGGCTTCCAGAATCCAGAATACAAAATTGTGTTTCACTTGCTTGATCGATTTGTATTTCAGAAACATCTTCTTCACTGGTTGTTTTCCCAGGAATATAGTGCCAATATTCTGTTTCACTTGCTTGATCAATTTGTATTTCATAAACGTCTTCTTCACTAGATGTTTTCCCAGGAATATTATGACCTTGTTGAAGGCAACTGAACATATCAGTCATTTTAACACATTTTTCGGCATCAACTTCAAGAATCTTTTTTTTCGGCGCCACCTTTTCGTTTTTGTTTGGAGTCCATATTTTGTTCCAACAAGGTATAAACACCTTTTAAAGGGAGATATTTTGGGGTTTATTATCCAAGTTATATTAATCAATACATTTTGTAAATTGATACATTATTATGATATATATCTCATCTGAATAAGGAGTAAAGGCCACTAATTCTGTTAGGTGCTCTTCTATTTTTGCCCAACTTTCAGTCCTATGCCTCCTTTCATTGCTCCGCTGTGTATCCCGACAGGCATAGTCACTGGTGTCTATCAGTTGGGGGCAGAGTACTCCTCTTTGCTCCTCAAGCAGTTTACAGCCTCCCCAGATGGGTGGATTGAGGGATTCCTTGATGAATACAAGTGTGTCAGCTAGTCTCCTCTAGTAATAACATACTAACACGAGATTACTGTTTATGGGACAACAATTAAATTAAAGTCATGGAGAAGGTGCAATTAAAGGTGTGTTTGCTGGAGTTTGAGTGGGGCTGAACTGTAGGACAAGACAAAAGGATTCTTTGTTCACAACTCACAGGATGAGTTGAAGCATCGGTTTTGCATTTTGGAAGAATCAATAACTCAACACCACCATACTTCCAGTGTGAATGTCCCTATTCTCTTCCCGAAACCTCTTAACAAAAGAAACAGTTTAGAAATACCCTGTGCGCTCACCCATATGAACAGATTCAATTTCACAAAAAGAGGTACATGCAAAAAATGCATATCTGCACCAGAAGCCCTACCGTGCAAAAGACAAACATTCTAGTGTTTTGATAGTTACTATGACAGTAACATATACAGTAGTGAAAATGTGAAAATATTCCAGCTTCTATACAAATACTTAAAGACTACCTGATGCCTTGGTCCACGCAACGTCATGTCAGTAGCCTGAATATGCATCATTCCTTGTACCAAGAAGCAGTACAGATATCTGCAAAGGAACAGAGAGGTGTACTAAAACAAAGCCAGTATTACTCATGTGAATTTATTCTATCCTGAGATTTGGCGACATACATGCAATCTGACATAACTGTAAAACCACTTGCATATGAAGATGATCTGCGTTTCAGTCACACTTATTATTCGCTCCCATTCACGATTGCAGGACTTCTTTGGGCTAGACCTACTCTGTGGAATGCCATTGCAAGCACAATAACACTCATCTAGCCTCTGAACCTTCAAGCATTTCCTGAAAACTTACCTACAGTATACAGACAAGCTTATCAAATTCCATAACCGCCCACATAACCTTCAAAAGCTTTCCTATCCAATTACTTCCTTACTGTAGAGTCCACTCATATCCTCACACATTTTCTCATTCTTCATTTTCCCATCCTCCAGACTAGTACAACATCACTGTCTGACCATATCATACAGCCCACCAAGAACCTTTGCAATCTGGACCATTATGTAATAGATCCACCTATCCTTGAGTATCAATGCCTACTGCCCTATAGACTGTAAGCAGCCGAGCAGGGCCTTCCAACCTCTATGTCTGACTGTTATTACCTAGTTTTGATTTTTCACTGTTTGCAATTGTTTTGTTTTATGTTATCACTGTTTTCAATTGTAAAACACAACTGAATTTGTTTTGCTATATAAGAAACTGTTAATAAATAAACCAGTGATTCTCTCATAAAAATGGCACCTGCTAAGGAATGGGATATATTAGGCAGCAAGTGAATATTAATTTCTTCTTTTTGATGTGTTGGAAGCAGAAAAAATAAATAAATAGGCAACTGTAAGGATCTGAGCGACTTTGACAAAGGCCAAAAAGAAAAAGATAAAGTCTACTTAAAGACATTATAAATAAATGAAATAAGACCTTGGGCGGGATTCAATTCTTTTCACCCCTTTACACACCCGTTCCGTTTCTGCCCTCAGGGACGTTGTATCATTATGTCAGCTCGCTACCCCCGGAGTAGCGAGGCACCCTACCCTTTACACAGCTAAACCTGATTACTATGGGCGCAATATGCGCGATAACGGAGATCATTTTAGAAAGGAAATTGGGCGTGATATATCATTTGAATCTCACCCATTATGTTGGATTTGTTGGCCAGATCCCATAAAATAGCTGTGTTGAAACAAAAAAACAAAAAAACCCCATAAATCATACAGAAGAGACAATTTAAGACTAAAACAACTCTATTTCTTTGTTCCAATCTTACTTATAATGTTGACAGGAAAGTACACCTAATTGCCATAATGGGCATGATGTAGAGTTGCCCGCATGTCATCGCAAAATCACAAGTGCAAATAACATTTCATCCAACAAACTGAAATCAAATCCAAGTGATTCAATTGTTTTCCCCAACAGCTACCACCAGGGCAGCACAAAATGAAACAATTCAATTGCTTCTATGTTTGGACACACAGCCACAGGAGAGACATTTCTTCTCACTGCCTCTTAAGGTGGTGAGAAGTAATGCATAAAAAAAACATGTTTTAGGCACCCAAATAGGAGTTTGGGTATCCTAACCAGGACTATAGATGGGATTAGCCGCTATTCGCAGCTAAACCCAATCTATTTGGGTGCGTAAAAAAAAAAGTAATGAGCACAGAATCAGAGCAACAATTTAATTGCTCTGATGGGTGACCAGAAAAACATAGCGCTCCACCAAGTTAAATCAAGAGATTACTGAAGTATTTACCTTTGAAAAAATGAGCTCTGCTGGCGCTGGAGAGAGCCACATCTATCCGATTTCTCAGCACCTCAGACGTCAAGGAGGCCTCAGTCCCAGTGACAACGTAGTTTCTCAGAGGAGTGGCAGAGTGGAATTAGCTGCGGCTGTGAGTCAGAGACAGAGCTGAAGTAAGTCCCCTCTAGATGGGGCAAGAACCAGGGAGGAGTCCGATTTGCACAGCTGGTGAGCGGAGCTGACAGCACTTTTCTATGCTGAAATGAGGGAGAAAAGACAATATTACTGGTATCAGGTCTGCAGATCCTTGCATTTCATCGGGCCAACTGCAAGCAATAAACTAGGACCAAAACAAGACCACACATTGAAAGTAAATCACATCACATTTTCTCCTTCATCCACTAGGGGCCACTGGAGCGTAGTTACAATGGGAATAGTAGGCAGTAATTGGGAGCTGGCACTTTAAAAAATTCTAACCCTGTGGCTAGCTCCTCCCCTACTATCTCCCCTCCAAGCCAGTCTTAGTTTAGTGCCCAAGGGAGCTGGTTCACTTGGGTCTAGCTGAAGAAATTTTTTCTTTTTTCTTTATTATTTTATTTTTCTTCACACACATGCACAGACTGGCAGCTCTGCCACTGCCAGTCTGCACCGTGGGAGCTGCCAGCGGGGTCCCATCGCAGCTGCGTGCGGCTCGGGATGGGCCCCGGCTGAGGGAGACACTGAGCTCCCCTGAGTTGGCGGACACCGCTGCGTGCGGCGCGTGTCGGGACCACTCCATCCAGCAGAAGATTCCGGCAGCACGGCAGCGGTGAGTATCTGACGGCCGGACACCGCTGCGTGCAGCGTGTGTCGGGGCCACTCTCCACCACTGAAAGGTGTGTATATCCCCCCCACCCAGAGTGTTGGGATGAAGGGGTGACAGGGGGGTTCTGAAGAATTAATTTTATTATTGGTGACTACAGGGGGACAGTGACAGAACACCCCTACAGCACCCTAACAACCCCCCCAATCCCCCCCCCCTCGGATTATTATTAATCATTTTTATTTATTTAAAAAAAAAAGTAACAGCGCTGTGCCGCGCTCCCGCTCGCCCGCCCGCCAGCCGCCCGCTCTCACTGCTCGGATCCCCGCCAGCGCGGCTCACAGAGCCGCTACAGGGATCCGACATAAGGACACACTGCAGTTTTAAATTTGGCGCCGTCAAGGAGGGGGGCGGGGCTTAATCCCGCTCTGCGCGCCCGGAAGTAGCGCGCGCTGGGGACCCGTTCTTTTCCTGTCAGCAGCAGCGCGGGACGGAGGCCACGCGACCACACAAGAGCAGTTACAGTGGGGAAGGGGGGCACTCGGGGGCACTGCAGGTACACTATTTGTTTATTGCAGCCTGTCACTGCACACAGTATCGTGCAGGACAGATCGGCTGCTGTGGCTGCATTCTTTTCCCTGCTTCCCTTCCCTCCCTCCCATTCTCCCTATAGCTGTTTTCCTGTGGGGGAAGGGTATCAAGTTTAGGTGCTGCCATGACCACCAAAGGCTCCAAGGCAGCACAAAAGCAGGGTCAGGTTTTAGGTGAGGAGTCACAGCCATCAGCTCAGCCCTCCTCAGAACCCCAGAGCGCCCCGACATGGTCGACACAGCTCACAGAGGTGATGTCCCTGCTGACTGGGGAACTTAAAGCCTCTCGGGAAGATAGAGAGGCGGCCTGGTTCCGACAGCTTGTCCCGGTACCGGCGCCAGAACCTGCATGGGCAGTCTCATTGGCAAAGTCAGTGGAAGGGCTTTCCAGGGCTGTAATACCTTCCCAAGCCCCGTCCTTTAGCCCCCCCCCAACAGGCTGCAAAAAAGAGATTGCTAGCCTCTGTGTTACAGGACTTTGATGATGATATGCCTCAATTAGATGAGGCGGGGTTAGATGTACAGGATATACAGGATGTGGATATCCAGGATACTGATGATTAGGTATATGAGGACTCTGAACCAGTAGCTCAGGGTATAGAGGCTCTTATTACTGCTATTCGCTCAGTCTTAGAGGTGGAGGAGACGGAAGACACCTTACGCCCTTCAAGGTTTGGCACCGACCAATACCTGCCGGTGACTTTTCCAGTTTCGGAGGAGCTGGATGCGCTTATAACAACAGCCTGGAAGCATCCAGACGCGAAATTTCAGGTATCAAGAAAAATGTTGTCTTCCTATCCTTTTCCCGCAGGTAGCAGAACGCGCTATGAGACCTCTCCGATCGTGGATCCTTCGGTGTCTCATCTGTCCAAAAAGACGGTCCTGCCTGTTCCGGGGGCAACTTCACTTAAGGAGGCGTCAGATAGGAAGTTGGAGTCTACCTTAAAGAATATTTACTCTGCGGCAGGGGTTTTGCAGCGCCCGGCGCAGGTAGGTTGTTGGGTCAACAAGGCGATCGAAGCTTGGGCGGAACAATTGTCCTCTGGAATTCGTGACGAATTACCGGCGGATCAATTGATAGACTTGGCAGAACACATCCGTGAATCAGCCCTTTATCTTTGCGAAGCGTCCAAGGACATAGGTGTTCTCGGAGCTAGAATTTCCGCTTTAACAATTGCGGCCCGCAGAGCGCTATGGCTCCGGCATTGGCATGCTTATACGGAATCCAAAAGGGCGGCAGAGGCGTTACCCTTTATGGGGGAGTTTCTGTTTGGTAAGGATCTGGATGCCTGGATCTCTACGGCCACGGGGGGGTAGGTCGGCTTATCTTCCTTCTGCTGCTCCAGCCGCTCGCAGACCATATAGGGGTCCCTCTTTTCGATCCTTTCGTGCCCCTTCCAGGTTTCAAGGACAGGCCAGGGGTGGAGCTTCTACCTTCCGTGGCCATAGAGGTAGAGGCGGCGGCAGGGGTAGAGGTTCCGCAGCCTCAGCCCAGTCAGACGTTAAGTCTTCTGGCACTGCCACCGCATGACGGGCCTCCCTCCCACCTGGGAGATCACAGGGTGGGAGCTCGTTTGTGGGATTTCAAGGAGGTCTGGATACAGTCCTGCCCAGATGCTTGGGTCCGGGATCTCATCACTTGCGGTTACAAGCTCGTTTTTCAGGAACAACCACCCCAGCGGTTCTTTACCACGGGTTTGCCAGTTTCCGACAACCGGGGAGTTGCCTTATAAACCGCGGTCCAGAAGCTTCTGTCTGCAAGGGTTGTGATCCCTGTTCCCTCGCATCATCGAAAACAGGGCTATTACTCAAGCCTGTTTCTAGTACCGAAGCCGGACGGCTCAGTCAGACCAATCCTGAACTTGAAAGATCTCAATCCGTATTTGAAGGTGTTCAAGTTCAAGATGGAGTCCCTCCAGTCTGTTATTGCGGGGTTGGAAAAAGACGAGTTTCTGGCATCCTTAGACATCAAGGACGCATACTTACATGTTCCCATTTGGCCTCCTCACCAGGCTTTTCTCCGGTTCGCAATACAGGACGCTCATTTACAGTTCCAGGCCCTTCCTTTCGGTCTCTCTACTGCTCCCAGAGTGTTCACAAAGATCATGGCGGTCATGATGGCCCTGCTTCGGAAGCAGGGTGTGACAATTGTTCCCTATCTGGACGATCTGCTAATAAAAGCAAGCTCAGCAGAACGGTTACTTCAGAATATCTGGATGACACAGGACCTTCTGATCCGACACGGGTGGGTCCTGAATTTTCCGAAGTCTCACTTATGCCCCTCACAACGGCTGTTGTTTCTGGGAATGATTCTCGACACAGTCCATCAGAGGGTTTTCCTTCCGCGGGACAAGATACTTTCTCTGCAGACACTGGTAAGATTGGTCCTTCAACACCGTCGGGTGTCAGTATATCTGTGCATTCGCCTGCTGGGAAAGATGGTAGCAGCGTTCGAGGCTCTTCCGTACGGTCGCTTCCACTCTCGACCGTTTCAGCTGTGTCTTCTAAATCAATGGTCAGGATCTCATCTGTTCCTTCATCAGCGGGTGACGCTATCTCCAAAGGCACGGTCATCGCTGCTCTGGTGGCTCCAGTCGACCCATCTGTTGGAAGGAAGACGGTTCGGCATATGGGATTGGACTCTCCTCACCACGGACGCCAGTCTGCGAGGCTGGGGGGCAGTGACCCTGGGACATCAGTTTCAGGGGCGCTGGTCAATCCACGAATCCGATCTCCCCATAAACATCCTCGAACTAAGGGCGGTGTACAACGCCCTGCTGCAGGCACATCACCTCCTGCGAGGTCGAGCGGTCAGAGTTCAGTCCGACAACGCCACGACGGTAGCATACATCAACCGTCAGGGCGGCACTCGCAGCCGCGCAGCGATGAGGGAAGTCACCAACATCCTTCTCTGGGCGGAGAAGTATGCTCTGTCCTTCTCGGCAATATTCATTCCGGGAGTGGACAATTGGGAAGCCGACTATCTAAGCCGGCAGGACATGCACCCGGGAGAATGGTCACTACATCCCCAGGTGTTTTGGCAACTGGTCCGCCGGTGGGGAAAACCACAGATCGACCTCATGGCGTCCCGCCTGAACCATCAGTTGCCTCTTTACTACTCTCGGACGAGGGACCCGGCGGTGGCGGGCGTGGATGCTCTCACGGCTCCTTGGAATTTCCAGTTCGTTTACCTCTTTCCTCCTTTCCCGCTGTTGCCGAAGGTTCTGCAACGCATCAAGAGAGAAGACGCTCTGGTTCTCCTAGTGGCTCCGGATTGGCCACGCAGGGTTTGGTACTCCACTCTACATCTGTTGTCGGTGGCCGAGCCTTGGACCCTACCACTACGAGACGACCTTCTACAACAGGGTCCTTTTTGTTATCCAGACTTACGCAGGCTACGTTTGACGGCGTGGCTGTTGAGAAAGCCATCTTGACAAGGAAGGGGATTCCTCGTACAGTTATACCTACTATGCTTCGGGCTAGAAAGTCGGTTACATCTTCTCACTACTACCGCATTTGGAAGGCTTATGTAGCATGGTGTGAACGTCGAGAATTTTCTCCTTCCGTGTATAGCTTAGCCCGTCTTCTCCGTTTTTTGCAGGCGGGTTTTTCAGCAGGCCTAAGACTGGGCTCACTAAAAGTGCAGGTCTCTGCTCTTTCGGTTTACTTCCAGAAAAGGTTAGCCTTGCTGCCTGAGGTTCAGACCTTCTTTCAAGGGGTTCTTCGAATACAGCCTCCCTTCCGTCCTCCGACAGCGCCATGGGACCTCAGTCTTGTCCTGTCCTTTCTGCAGTCTTCATTGTTTGAGCCCCTGGAATCAGTAGAGATAAAATATCTCACCTGGAAGGTGGTTCATCTCCTGGCGCTGGCTTCAGCTAGACGGGTGTCGGAACTGGGGGCTCTCTCTTGCAGGTCTCCTTACCTGGTGTTTCATGCGGATAGGGCCGAGCTTCGTACTCGTATGTCCTTTCTAACTAAAGTGGTGTCTGATTTTCACATCAATCAGCCGCTTGTCGTCCCGGCCCTCTCGGGGGACTCTCCGGATGCGAGATCATTGGACGTTGTAAGAGCGCTCAAGATCTATGTGGATAGGACTTCGGCTATTCGGAAGTCTGATTCCTTATTTGTGCTGTACGACGCTGCCCGCCGTGGTTGGCCGGCCTCTAAGCAGACCTTGTCTCGATGGATTCGACTGACCATCAGACAAGCTTATTTGGCGACTTCTCGGGAACCTCCATCTTCCATTTCAGCACACTCCACACGCTCTGTGGGACCTTCTTGGGCGGCTGCCCGGGGGGTCTCTATGACTACTTTATGTCGGGCGGCTACTTGATCCGGCCGTCATACGTTTGTCAAATTCTACAAGTTTGACACTTTTGCGGCCTCTGCATCTCACTTTGGCCGAGCGGTTTTACAGGACTCTCAGCGCTCTCCCACCCGTTCTGGGAGCTCTGGGACGTCCCCATTGTAACTACGCTCCAGTGGCCCCTAGTAAATGAAGGAGAAATAAGGATTTTGGTACTTACCGATTAATCCCTTTCTCCGATTCCACAGGGGCCACTGGACGCCCGCCCAGCGCTGTTCCTCCTTGTTGTTTTTTGCTTAACGGTTTGCGGTTCAATTAATGACCGCTTGTTGAGTTCAGGTTAACCTGTTTATTATTAGGTTCGATTCCAGGGTTAGTTTGGGTTATCCTGGTTGAGTAGACGTCAATAACCTCCTCTACCTTATGGTTTTCTTTATTACAGCTCTCCTTGGGCACAGTTTTACATAGACTGGCTTGGAGGGGAGATAGTAGGGGAGGAGCTAGCCACAGGGTTAGAATTTTTTAAAGTGCCAGCTCCCAATTACTGCCTACTATTCCCATTGTAACTACGCTCCAGTGGCCCCTGTGGAATCGGAGAAAGGGATTTATCGGTAAGTACCAAAATCCTGATTTACATTCTCTCAGCCTTACCTAGAAGGAGATTTATTGTACAGGAAAATGCTGGGTTAAAAGAAACTTACTACCAGTATATATCTGTGAAGAAGGAAAAGAGAGAAGAAAAAAAGCTCCAGCAATTGAAGTAAAGAGGCGACGGAGATCAGTACCTTTGAAAAGGTGAGCTCTGCCAGCATTGGAGAGAGCCAGGTCTATCCGATTTCTCAGCACCTCAGACGTCAAGGAGGCCTCAGTCCCAGTGACAGCGTAGTTTCTCAGAGGAGTGGCAGAGTGGAATTAGCTGCGGCTGTGAGTCAGAAACAGAGCTGAAGTCATCCCCTCTACAGGAAAATGCTGGGTTAAAAGAAACTTGCTACAAGTCTATGGACCTTATTCAGCATGAGTTGCAGTTTTGCTAAAAATGCAAAACTGCACTGCTGACGATCGCATGCTAGGGGCCGCCCAGTATGCAAATTCCCACCAGCGATGCAATCGCATTTCAATTGCAATGCATCGCTAAACTAGGTATGCCGCCCTGTCTGTGAAGGCAGGCGCAGGGCACCCATATTTTCAGTCACAGCAGCCACGTGTGATGTCATACGGCCGCCCTGAAAATGGTGCCGACACTCACGCAACCCCACCCTGCAAATGCCTTTGCCTGTCAATCAGGCAGAGGCGTTCGCGTCAATGCAATGCAATCACATTGGCCGGCCTGTGCAGAATGGTCCCTGTGCGTGTGAGCTGGGCCAGAGAGCGGCCAGATGCGATCCATGTCACAGCCATATGATCCTGAATAAGGCCCAATATCTGTGGGCAATCAAACCAAAAACACCCAGAAAGGAAATTTACAGCAATTCTACTTGCACTAATAACTGCACTTTTGCAGCATTAGGAAAGGCTTTTCACGATAAATCTGAGATATATATATATAAAAAAATATTATCCTTTACTTATATGGTGCCACAAGTGGTAAACAGTGCCTACAATGTATATAAACAGGAACAGTATGAACACAAAAGTGACTTACAGTACAAAACACTAAAAAAATGACAAGGTTCAGCAGTCATATTATACAAATCAGCAGTGGAATGGTCAAACCCAAAGGTTTGGTGCAGTCACTGGTAGCGAGATGATGGTACTGTTAGGGTCTCCTGCTCTGTGCTGCCACGTCGTCATGGCAACCGGGAGACAAGTGCTAGCGGAGTAACCTGAGCGTAGCTGATACTCCGGTTCGGGTCTTTTGCTGTGCAGTGGTTACAGGCTCTGTGCACGGCAGGGGATCCGGTGCTGGTTTTTGTGCTCACAGTCTGTGAGGTCTGAGTGGGGCGTGGACAGCACCTGCTATATAAACCCTCTTCTCAGGTTAGGCAGATGCTGCTGAATCTTTGTTGGTTAGTCAGTTCCTGAAAGCTAGCTAGTACTGTGTAAACTTTGTATTTGTTTGTTGCTTACTGCAAATAGGCCTTGGGATTTGGTATTACACTCTGCCAATCCAGACCTAGCAGTAAGACTGGAGTCAGTCGTTTAACCTGCTGGGGTTCTTTTGCTACTCTGTGAACCTAGCAAGTTTGCGGCTGTATTCTCAGACTTGCCTGCCAAAATCCTTTCTCACTGTGCAAGGTGTTCAGGTGTCAGTTTAGTGGCAGTAAGGTGAACCAGTGCACTGCAAGTGAGGACTAGGATTGTGGAGACTCTCCTTGTGTCTATTATTCCATCTCTGACCAAGGAGTTTACTGCCACACCCGTTGGTAACCCTTTAGGGTTTTGCTGTTGCCCTTAGCAACAGCATTTCGGGTTCTCTACGTATTAAATCACAACATCTCGCTTCTTTCCATCTGAGCATTCCTAATACTAGGGAGACACCCAGTTTCTTAGCCTTTGGGCTTCTCTGTTCACTTTGTGTTTATTTTGTTACCCTATCACCTTCTATGTATGTAATGTCATATTCCCCAGTCTGTCTGTGAGTTCATTTGTTTTGCATCCCTCTCCATTCAGACACCAGTACATTCCTGCTGGCACTGGTGTGCATAACATATTCAGCAGCCTAATACTCCTGTTGAAATTTTGTGGGAATATGGAGCATACCCCTCAAAATACTTTGCAACAGGTGGTCGATCAGGTGCAGGTCCTGACTCGACAATTTAATGATTTGTCCATTAAAATGCACACCTCGCAGGCCGCTGGCGGAGCTCCCGCAGCAGCAGTGCCTTCAGGGGTTAAGGAGCCGAAAGTAAATCTACCGGATCGTTTTTCTGGAGATCGCTCGCAGTTCTTTTGTTTCAAGGAGAGCTGCAAGCTATATTTCCAGCTTAGGCCTCAGTCTTCTGGGTCGGAGATTCAGCGGGTGGGCATAGTGATTTCCTTGCTACAAGGAGACCCACAGGTCTGGGCATATGGGTTGCAGCCTGACTGTCTGTCGCTTAAAAGTGTTGATGCTTTTTTTACGGCACTGGGCATGTTGTATGATGACCCTGACAAGACGGCCTCAGCCGAGGCTCAGATTTCGATCCTTAAGCAAGGGCGAAGGCCAGTTGAGGTTTATTGTACGGAGTTTCGGAGGTTGGCCCATGATACCCAGTGGAATGACCCAGCCCTGAGACACCAGTACCGAAGAGGTCTTTCTAACCAGTTAAAAGACCAACTGGTACAATATCCCTTGCCTGATAGCTTGGATCAGCTCATGCAGTTATCCATTCGGGTGGATAGACGACTGAGAGAGCGCAGGCTTAAAAGGGAGACCGAGGTTTCCTTCTTTCCCAAGGGAACCTCAGACTCTGAGGAATTTTCCGAGGAGCCTATGCAGATTGGGGCTACCCGCCTCTCCTCGCGTGAGAAGACGCGGAGGAGACAGCAGGGGTTATGTTTGTACTGTGGGAATAAAGGTCATGTGGTAGTATCATGCCCAGAAAAGCCGGAAAACTTCAGGGCCTGAGGGTGATGGGAAATATCGTGTCAGGCCAGAAGTCAGAATTTCCCAAGAAGACTTTTATCATTCCGGTGACCTTGAAGATCCTCGGTCAAACTGTCAAGACTGAGGCCTTTGTGGACAGTGGGGCCGACAGGGTTTTTATGGACCGCCAATTCGCCCTGAAACACTCTGTTCCCTTAGTACCCTTGGCATCGGAAATTGAGATTTGTGGGTTAAACGGGGAACCATTATCCCAGGGTAAAATTACCTCTTGCACTAGCCAGATTTCTCTGTTTATTGGAGCCACACACTCTGAAAAATTGTCCTTTTATGTGACTGTCTGTACTTTTGCCCCATTGGTGTTGGGGTTACCCTGGTTAAGGACCCACAATCCTCAATTTGACTGGGTCTCTGGGGAGATTCTTAGTTGGGGTACTGATTGTTTCAGGAGTTGCTTGAGCCTTCCAGTCAGGCTTTCGCAGCTAAGTTTGCCAGGATTGTCAGGATGTTATGCAGATTTTGCGGACGTGTTCTCCAAAAGAGTTGCAGAGGTACTACCTCCCCATCGCCCCTATGACTGTGCCATTGATTTGTTGCCGAATGCTAAGCTTCCCAAGAGCAGGTTGTACTCCCTGTCACGTCCTGAGACTCAGGCTATGGCAGAGTACATTCAGGAGAACTTGGCTAAGGGATTTATCAGACCTTCACAGTCTCCAGTTGGGTCGGGGTTCTTCTTCGTGGGTAAAAAGGACGGTTCGTTGCGACCCTGCATCGACTTCAGGGAATTGAACCGTATCACGATTAAAAACTCATACCCACTGCCTCTCATTTCGGTCTTGTTTGACCAGCTTCGTACTGCCACCATTTTTTCTAAGATTGACCTACGCGGTGCGTACAATCTAATCCGAATAAGAGAGGGGGATGAATGGAAGACTGCCTTTAATACCCACTCAGGGCATTATGAATATTTGGTGATGCCTTTTGGGCTCTGTAATGCCCCGGCAGTCTTCCAGGACTTCATGAACGATGTGCTCAGGGAATATTTGGATAGATTCTTAGTTGTATACTTAGATGACATCCTAATCTTCTCCCATTCCCTGGAGGAACATCGGAAGCATGTACGCTTAGTCCTCCAGAAACTCAGAGACCACCGGCTTGGGGCGAAGCTGGAGAAGTGCGAATTTGAAATTCAGCAAATCGCATTTCTAGGATATATTATCTCCCCAGAAGGTTTCCAAATGGAGGGTTCCAAGGTACAGGCAGTCCTGGATTGGGTGCAGCCCACTAGTTTGAAGGCGCTTCAGCGTTTTCTGGGCTTTGCGAATTTTTATAGACGATTTATCGGTGGATTTTCGTCTATAGTGGCGCCCTTGGTGGCACTCACTAAGAAAGGGGCGGATGTTGCTCACTGGTCTTGTGAGGCCAAAGCGGCTTTTGCCCGTCTCAAAAGGGCATTTGTCTCGGCCAAGGTGCTGCGACACCCAGATCCAGAGCGTCCTTTTGTGGTGGAGGTGGATGCCTCTGAGATGGGTATTGGGGCAGTGCTCTCTCAGATGGGGGTGTCTGATAATCGCCTTCATCCCTGTGCTTACTTTTCCCGTAAATTTTTGCCTGCCGAGATGAATTATGACGTGGGTAACTGGGAATTGTTTGCTATTAAGGATGCACTCGAGGAGTGGAGACACTGGCTTGAGGGGGCTAAGTTTGTGGTCTCAATTCTCACCGACCATAAGAATTTGGCATATTTAGAGTCAGCGAAGCGCCTCAATGCCAGGTAGGCACGATGGGCTTTGTTTTTTGCTCGCTTTAATTTTTTGATAACATATCGCCCTGTGTCAAAAAACATCAAGGCTGATGCGCTCTCGCAGAGTTTTGCTCCAATCCAGGAGACCACCGAGGAGCTATTGCCCATTGTGTCCCCATCATGTATTAAAGTGGGCATTACCCAGGACCTCTTGTCATTAGTCCTTAGAGCACAGGAGCAGGCTCCTCCAGACCTTCCGGTAGGTCTTTTGTTTGTGCCTCCTAGGTTAAGACAGCGAGTGTTCCTGGAATTCCATGCCAAGAAGTCGGCAGGTCACCCGGGTATTGCCAGAACTCGGGAGTTGCTATCTAGGGCGGTGTGGTGGCCCTCGGTGGCTAGGGATGTGGATCAGTGGGTTCGGGCATGTGACATCTGTGCCCGAAATAAGACTCCTAGAGGGGTTCCTGTTGGCCCATTACATCCACTCTCTATTCCATCTAAGCCATGGACCCACATTTCAATGGATTTTGTGGTGGACTTGCCCAAATCCTCGGGGATGACAGCCATCTGGGTTGTCGTTGACAGGTTTTCGAAGATGGCGCACTTCGTTCCATTGGTTGGGCAGCCATCGGCCAGACGCCTGTCTGAATTATTTATGCTGCATGTTGTGCGCCTCCACGGGTTGCCACTTGATGTGGTCTCTGACCGCGGATCCCAGTTTGTGGCCAAATTCTGGAGGGCATTTTGTTCCGATCTCCAGATTTCTGTCAGCTTGTCGTCAGGCTACCATCCGCAGTCTAATGGGCAGACTGAAAGGGTGAACCAGTCCTTGGAGCAGTTCCTCAGGTGTTATGTCTCCAAGTGTCAGACTGACTGGGTTGCTCATCTGTCCATGGCGGAGTTTGCCTATAACAACGCGGCTCACTCTGCTACAGGGATCTCTCCCTTCCTTTGTGTGTATGGGCATCATCCTAAGGCCAATTCTTTTGACCCCCTGGATTCCACGCCTGGTGGTTCCTCTGTGGTTTCGGTCCTTAGAGGTATTTGGAGGAAAGTGAAGAAAACCCTTGTGTCTGTGTCATTAGTGACCAAAAGGGTTTTTGATAAGCGGAACCCTGCAGCTTCAAATTAGGAGACTTCGTCTGGTTGTCTACCAAGAATTTGAAGTTGAGACAGCCATCTCATAAGTTAGGCCCCCGGTTCATCGGTCCTTATAAGATCACTAGGGTTATCAATCCGGTGGCATTTCAGTTAAATCTACCCCGTTCTTTGGGTATCAATAAAACATTTCATTGTTCCCTTTTAAAACGGGCGATTAGTAATCCTTCTTCCAGTGGAAGACCTTCCCCTCTTCTGATACGTGGCCAGAGGGAGTTTGTTGTTGAAAGGATTCTTGACTCCAAGATGGTTCGGGGTCGGCTGTCATTTTTGGTGCACTGGAAGGGGTATGGCCCGGAGGAGCGGTCGTGGGTGCGCAGTTGTGATCTTCATGCCCCCAGACTGTTACGCTCTTTCTTCTCGCAGTTCCCCGATAAACCCGGTGGTAGGGGTTCTTTGACCCCTCGTCAGAGGGGGGGTACTGTTAGGGTCTCCTGCTCTGTGCTGCCATGTCATCATGGCAACCGGGAGACAAGTGCTAGCGGAGTAACCTGAGCGTAGCTGATACTCCGGTTCGGGTCTTTTGCTGTGCAGTGGTTACAGGCTCTGTGCACGGCAGGGGATCCGGTGCTGGTTTTTGTGCTCACAGTCTGTGAGGTCTGAGTGGGGCGTGGACAGCACCTGCTATATAAACCCTCTTCTCAGGTTAGGCAGATGCTGCTGAATCTTTGTTGGTTAGTCAGTTCCTGAAAGCTAGCTAGTACTGTGTAAACTTTGTATTTGTTTGTTGCTTACTGCAAATAGGCCTTGGGATTTGGTATTACACTCTGCCAATCCAGACCTAGCAGTAAGACTGGAGTCAGTCGTTTAACCTGCTGGGGTTCTTTTGCTACTCTGTGAACCTAGCAAGTTTGCGGCTGTATTCTCAGACTTGCCTGCCAAAATCCTTTCTCACTGTGCAAGGTGTTCAGGTGTCAGTTTAGTGGCAGTAAGCTGAACCAGTGCACTGCAAGTGAGGACTAGGATTGTGGAGACTCTCCTTGTGTCTATTATTCCATCTCTGACCAAGGAGTTTACTGCCACACCCGTTGGTAACCCTTTAGGGTTTTGCTGTTGCCCTTAGCAACAGCATTTCGGGTTCTCTACGTATTAAATCACAACATCTCGCTTCTTTCCATCTGAGCATTCCTAATACTAGGGAGACACCCAGTTTCTTAGCCTTTGGGCTTCTCTGTTCACTTTGTGTTTATTTTGTTACCCTATCACCTTCTATGTATGTAATGTCATATTCCCCAGTCTGTCTGTGAGTTCATTTGTTTTGCATCCCTCTCCGTTCAGACACCAGTACATTCCTGCTGGCACTGGTGTGCATAACAGGTACCATGTGTAGGCATTTAGAGATGGAGCCACTCAGCTTTGTGAAACAATTGCTATTGCATACATTGTTACTAATGCTTTTAGATACCTAGAAAAATGATAGTATGGATTTAGGGGCACATTTATCACCATCCGGATCGGAGGATGTGATAAAATCTCCCCAATCCACAATGCGATAATTGATTACTTTGCATGGGTATATCAATTATCACATGCAGGGACAGAGCTTGCGAGAAAGCTCTGTCCCTGCGATGGCACTCTGCAGCCTTATCGAGGTATTTTTCGTGAAAAGTACAAAGCAATGGCCGGACACCCACCCCTGTCGCTGCTGCTGCCCTTCCCCGCATACTTACTCTGTGATCAGTGCTCCAGTTTACTCCTCCGGTTATGTAATCTTATTTACAGCAGATGACCGGGACACAGTGCATGAGCCCAGTGGCGTAACTTCATAGCAGTTGCCCGGAGGCAAGAACATTTTTGGTGCCACTCCCCATGCCGACTCTTCAACTTCGCAAATCAAATTTAACCTGACTTATGGTTAGAGAGAGAAAGAGAGAGGGGGATAGAGAGACCCAGAGGGTGTCAGGGAGAGAGAGCCTAAGATGGGGGGAGAGCGAGAGGGGGAAGCAAGAGAGAGCATGTCAGGGAGAGAAAGAGAGAGCATGTTAGAGAGCAGGAGTTTGGGTAGCAAGAGAGAAGGCGAGAGAGAGAGGGTGTTAGAGAGAGAGAGAGAGAGAGAGAGAGAGGAGCAAAAGAAAGGGTGAGAGTGTGTCAGGGACAGAGAGACGAGCAAGAGAAAGATGGAGAGAGAGAGAGAGACACAAGAGTTAGAGAGTGTGGAGAGACTCAGAGAAAGGAGCAATAGAGAGGGAGAGCACGAGCGAGTGTCAGAGAGGAGCAAGAGAGTGGAGTGTGTCAGAGAGAGAGGAGCAAGAGAGAGTGGAAAGTCAGAGAGAGAGAGGGGGCAAGAGAGAGAAGAGCATGAGAGAGAGTGGAGTGTCAGGGAGAAAGAGAGAGAAGGGGGCAAGAGAGGGAGTAGAGAATGTCAGAAAGAGAGGGGTTGAGCAAGGGAGAGTGTCAGAAAGAGAGATAGGAGCAAGAGAAAAAGTGGAGAGTGTCACAAAGAGGGAGAGTGTCAGAGAGAGAGAGAGGAGCAAGAGAGATTGGAGAGTGTCAGAGAGAGCGGGGATGAGCAAGAGAGTAGAGAGTCAGAGAGAGAGAAGAGGGCAAGAGAGAGCGTGGAGAGTGTCAGAGAGGGGGGCAAGTGAGAGTGTGTCAGATAGAGAGGAGCTAGAGAGAGTGGAGAGTGCAAGAGAGAGGGGGACGAGAGACAGTGGAGAGTGTGAGAGAGGGGGCAAGAGAGAGACTGGAGAGTGTGTAAGGGAGAGAGGGGGGCAAGTGAGTGTTTCAGAGACACAGAGTGGAGAGTGTGAGAGAGAGAGGGGGGCAAGAGAGAGAGAGTGGAGAGTGAGAGAGTGGGGGGGGCAAGAGAGTGTTTCAGAAAGACAGAAAGAAACATAGGAGCAAGAGAGAGAGAGTGGAGAGTGTCAGAGAGAGATGTGGGGGAGGGGGCAAAAGAGAGTGTGCCAGAGAGAGGGGAGCGAGTGCATGTGTGAGAGAGAGGAGGTGAGGGAGGTCAGGTAGGGGCGAGCAGGAGAGACAGTACCTGTTACAGGTGCAGGTCTCTGATGGGACCAGTCCCTTCACGGCATTAGGACACTCCTCCTTCCATGTTCACCCGCTGCATGTAGCTCTGCCTGCCGGGACTCGGGACTCAGACGGCTATGTAGGGGCACAGTGAGTCGGGGCAATGTGTCCGTCAGCCCCGCATACAGTGCACTCCAGTCACGAGCCGCATCGTCACAGGGTATGAATGAACATACAGCGCTTCCGTAGCCGTGTAGGAGACAGGTCACGTGCCCGCCGCCACCGGCAGTCAATTCAATCTGATCGTGGTAAAACCATTGCATCACCAGGGCAAACATAATAATACTGCACCATTCCACCCCCCACCTCCACCCCTCACCGCCGCAAATTCACCACTCGCAAGGAATTTCCACCCTCCTCCAAAAAGCTCGTCCCCACCATTGCTCTGTGGTACTGCTCCTCAGTCAGGCAACGGGGGGGACAATGGAGGAAGTGCCCCTTTCGGGCCTAGAGCCCGGCGGCAAATGACTCCACTGTCTCCCAGAGTTCCGCCTCTGCATGAGCCAGAGATCACAGATCACTGGGGAGCATTATTACTAAGGAGCATCTACTGGGGGCAAACTACTGGGGGGGGGGGCATCTACTGGGGGCAAGCTACTGGGGGGGGGCATCTACTGGGGGCAAACTACTGGGGGGCATTACTGTTGGGGCTGCATATAATGGGGCAAACTACTGAGGGGCATCTACTGGGGGCAAACTCCTGGGGCGCATATCTACTGGTGGCATTACTACTGGGGGGCATCTACTGGGGGACATTATTACTGGGGGCCAACTACAAGGGGGCAAGCTACTGGGGGCAAGCTACAAGGGAGAAAACTACAAGGGGCAAGCTACTGGGGGCAAGCTACAAGGGGGCAAACTACAAGGGGGCAAACTACAAAGTGGCTATCTACTGGGGGCTAACTACAGGAGGGCATTACTACTGGGGGCATAACTACAGGGGCATTACTAACTACAGGGGCATTATTACTGGGGGCATAACTACAGGGGCATTACTACTGGGGGCATAACTACAGGGGCATTAATACTGGGGGCGTAACTACAGGGGCATTACTACTTGGGGGCATAACTACAGGGGCTAAACTACTGGGGGCATAACTACAGGGGCTAAACTACAGGGGCATTACCACTGGGAAGCTAAACTAAAGGGGGGGGGTAAACTACTGGGGTCATAACTGCAGGGGCATTACCACTGGGGGCATAACTACATGAGGACTAAACTACCGGGGCATTACCACTGGGAAGCTAAACTAAAGGGGGAGTAAACTACTGGGGTCACAACTGCAGGGGCATAACTACTAGGGCTAAACTACAGGGGGCTAAACGACTGGGGACATTACTACAGAAAACATTACTACTGGGGGCAATACTACACAGGGGCATTACCATTAAGGGCATTACGACTGGGGGCCCTACTAATGAGGGCATTGTAAAGGGGGCACTTCATAAGGGGCATCACTACTGGGGACATAAGGGGCACTACTATTGCGGGCATTGCATTAGGGGCACCACTACTATGGGGTCTATATAAGGGGTACTACCGCTGTGGGCATTGTATACGAAGCGCTACTGCGGTAGGCATTATGTGTATTACGGGGTGCTCAGTGGCAAACGCAGGATTTGCATGGGGGGTTTTCCAGAACTGGGCGGAGCCAATCACGGGGGTGGGGACTGAGGTGACCCAGTATATGCTGGGTCCGTAAAACTAGTGTGTCTGTGTGTGTTTGTATATATATATATATATATATCTACACATATATATATATATATATATACATACACACACACACATACATAGCATATTAAACATGCATATATATATATGTACACACATACAGTACACATATATATATATATACATGTATATATATATATATCATGTGTGTGTGTGTTTATATGTATGTATGTATGTATATACATGTGTATATATGTATGCACATGGATATATATGTACTATAATTAAAATAAAGTAAACTTTTATTTCACTTACAAGTGCCACCAGGAAGACAGCAGGCTACAGAGTACGCTAGACAGCCATTAATAATAGTCATGCAGCTAAAAAAAAAAAAAAAAATTTAGTGGAGGGGGGTTTCTGGGTGCTCGGAAACCCCCCTGGGTGCGCCACTGGTGCTACTACTGTGGGCATTATTACTATTGTGTGACCACGCCCCTTTCTTTTTGAGACCACGCCCTTTTTGTGGTGCACGCCTACAAAAGTTACCCTGTGGTGGCATGTAATAATTGGATCAGTTAATCAGTCTTAGGGTAATTGTCTGTGCCCCTGGTCCATTGACCTACAGTGTGTTCAGTGGTTAAAATGCATCTCTAAATAGGGATTATTCCCTATGGAGTTAGGATGGTTTGCACAAAAGTGTAGGGGATGGACCGTGTGTCAGTGCCCTCATCCTACTTCTACACTTGGTCATATATATATATATATATATATATATATACATAAGCATGATATATATATATATATATATATATATATATATATATGTTATGGTGAAAACATATGCACGCATAAATAACTTTGTTCAATCTTTACAGTTTGCAATAGCAATACTAATAACAGTGTGGTACTGGGTACTACCAGTCAGAGGCGGAACTAGCGCCAGTGCAGGCAGTGCCTTGCACTGGGGCCCGCAACTATCAAGGGGCCCGCAGCCAGAACGGCATGTAATGAGTCAAACTGACTCATTACATGCCGCCTGGCTGCCGCTGTGTTCTGCCGCCGCCGAGGAGATGATGCGCGCACCGGCTACAGGGGGGGAGGAGGAGGAGGGGGGATGGAGGAGGGAACCGCAGCAGCACTGTGTCATTGGTAGAAGCGCTGCTGCTGCTGGCCCTCTCCTTTACCATAGGCTGCCCTCCGTCGCATCCCAGCATTCACAGCGGCGGAGGGCAGCCTATGGTAAAGGAGAGGTCCAGCAGCAGCAGCGCTTCTACCAATAACATAGCGCTGCTGCGGCTCCCTCCTCCACCCCTCCTCCTTCTTCTCCCCTGCCAGAACAGAAGCTGCACGAGGAGCCTGAGCCAGCGGAAACGGTAAGTATACCTATTCTATCTATCTATCTATCTATCTATCTATCTATCTATCCTGTTTGCCGTAATGTGCAAAACATGGGACGCTGTCTGCCGTAATGTATAAAAATGGGACGCTGTCTGCCGTAATATGCAAAAAATGGGACGCTGTCTGCCGTAATGTGTAATAAAGGGGACGCTGTCTGCCGTAATGTGTAATAAATGGGACGCTGTCTGCCGTAATGTGTAATAAATGGGACGCTGTCAGCCGTAATGTGCAAAAAATGGGACGCTGTCTGCCGTAATGTGTAATAAATGGGACGCTGTCTGCCGTAATGTGTAATAAATGGGACGCTGTCTGCCGTAATGTGCAAAACATGGGACGCTGTCTGCCGTAATGTATAATAAATGGGACGCTGTCTGCCGTAATATGCAAAAAATGGGACGCTGTCTGCCGTAATGTGTAATAAATGGGACGCTGTCTGCCGTAATGTGTAATAAATGGGACGCTGTCTGCCGTAATGTGCAAAAAATGGGATGCTGTCTGCCGTAATGTGTAATAAATGGGACACTGTCTGCCGTAATGTGTAATAAATGGGACGCTGTCTGCCGTAATGTGTAATAAATGGGACGCTGTCTGCCGTAATGTGTAATAAATGGGACGCTGTCTGCTGTAATGTGCAAAACATGGGACGCTGTCTGCCGTAATGTATAATAAATGGGACGCTGTCTGCCGTAATATGCAAAAAATGGGACGCTGTCTGCCGTAATGTGTAATAAATGGGACGCTGTCTGCCGTAATGTGTAATAAATGGGACGCTGTCTGCCGTAATGTGCAAAAAATGGGATGCTGTCTGCCGTAATGTGTAAAAATGGGACGCTGTCTGTTGTAATGTGTAAAAAAGGGACGCTGTGTGCCGTAATGTGTAAAAAGGGGACGCTGTCTGCCGTAATGTGTAAAAAATGGGACGCTGTCTGCCGTAATGTGCAAAAAATGGGACGCTGTCTGCCGTAATGTGTAAAAATGGGACGCTGTCTGTTGTAATGTGTAAAAAAGGGACGCTGTGTGCCATAATGTGTAAAAAGGGGACGCTGTCTGCCGTAATGTGTAAAAAATGGGACGCTGTGGGCCGTAATGTGTAATAAATGGGACGCTGTCTGCCGTAATATGCAAAAATTGGGACGCTGTCTGCCGTAATGTGTAATAAATGGGACGCTGTCTGCCGTAATGTGCAAAAAATGGGACGCTGTCTGCCGTAATGTATAAAAAGGGGACGCTGTCTGCTGTAATATGTAAAAAAGGGACGCTGTCTGCCGTAATGTGTAAAAAAGGGATGCTGTCTGCCGTAATGTGTAAAAAAGGGGACGCTGTCTGTCGTAATGTGTAAAAAGGGCACACTGTCTGTCGTAATGTGTAAAAAGGGGACGCTGTCTGCCGTAATGTGCAAAAAGGGGGACGCTGTCTGCCGTAATGTGTAAAAAAGGGGAAGCTGTCCGCCATAATGTGTAAAAGGGTCTCTACCTGGTGTAGTGGTACTACCGTGCGGCGTAATTTGAATAATGGAGACTACTGTGCACCGTTATATGAATTGGTATTATTTTGTGGCCACACCCTTCCCCACGAAGCCACGCCCCTATTTTTTGCGTGCGCCTGCGGCGCGCACTGCCCCTGTTTTACATAGAGGGGCGGGGCTCCGATGCCATTTCTTGCACACAGCACTAAAATGACTAATTACACCACTGTTGCTAGGTATCCGTTTCTCTGGCCCTGAGCAGGTCCCCCTAACCAGATCCTCTCCAGGGGTGAGGCGGTGGACTTAGATGGGGGGGGGGGGCAAAGCATTTTGTCGCACATGGGCCCACCGCTCGCTAGTTCCGCCACTGCTACCAGTAAAGGGCATCAAAACAGCAAAGGGCATCAAAACTATAAAGAAAGCACAGCAGTGGCAGTACCTGCCCATGGATTGAGAGGGGAAGAAACTGTGCACCCGGATGAGCAAAGGAGGCAGGAGACGGTGCACGTGCTGCTCGCAGAAGAAGTCTGCAGTCGGAGACTCAGAGAGCAGGCAGACATGTGTGGATCAGATGCATATAAAGATGGCACCCACTCAGCTTGTCCCGTCCGCGCCTTTCACACTCCGGCCGGCTTGGTCGCGTCATGATGCGGCCGCTCGGCACAGTGCCGCCCAGGAGGCAGTGCTGCCGGCCCAGTCTCAAAATGGATGGACAAATCGGCCCACCTGGCCATTGGCCCTTCTGGCATTTGCCAGATGGCCAGTCCAGCCCTGACTGATGTGATGTACTGTCTTACCTGTATTTGAATGTAACACAGAAGCTTTGTACAATTGGATGTATTTTCCTTTGTATCTGAATCTCATGGAGTTCACAAAACACAAACGCGGACAATTAATATATGTCATACTTTAAAATTTATTGTGATATGATAATGACATGTACACAATGTCTATTTATGTACCATGATGATTGTGTAACACATTGCTTCACTAAAACGAAGTAAAAAAAAAAAAAAGACCAAAGATTATATGTAATCATTATTACATCTACCGACAAGGTAATATGGCTAATTTAGACTTTGTAGTAAGAAAATTGTCCATTTTTGTAACCATTTTCTCTTGTTGCTGGCTGGGACAGCTGCCTTCTGTTTCTTCATTATGGGAATAGCGGTGTCCATCATATGTTTTGAATGCAACCACTAGAGGGCCTGCCTGCAAGTATCAGAACTCTTTAAACTGTTTAGCTTCTGTAGCTTTGTAGGGGATATAGGTAAAAGATCGACAATAACAATGCCAACATTCATAATGTCGCTAGTTATGATATCTACATTGCCAAAATGTAGATGAACCCCCCACCTCCTCTGTGTCCCTTCAGCTTGCATTCACTACCAACAGTCTCAGCAGCACACACACTCCAGGGGCACAGAGATGAGGCTGGCAGGGGTAGGGAGGGTTATTAATTACCTGGGCTTGTTAGAGGGGCTGCCTGTACGCAGTGTACAGCTGAAAGGAGAAGGGGACGTACAGTTGGGCAAAAAAGTATTTGGACAGCCACCGATTGTGCAAGTTGACCCACTTAAAAAGATGAGAGGTCTGTAATTTCCATCATAGGTACACTTCAACTGTGAGAGACAGAATCTGAAAAAAATAAACAAGAAATCACATTGTACGATATTTAAACAATTTACTTGTATATTCTTGTGGAAAATAAATATTTGGACACCTACCAAGCAGCAAGATTTCTGTCTCTCACAGACCTGTTACTTCTTCTTTAAGAAGCTCTTCTATACTCCACTCGTTATCGTTACCTGTATTAATGACACCTGTTTGAACTGGTTATCTGTATAAAAGACACCTGTCCACACCCTCAAACAGTCAGACTGCTACCTGTCCACCATGGCCAAGACCAGAGAGCTGTCTAAGGACACCAGGGACAAAATTGTAGAACTGCACAAGGCTGGGATGAGCTACTCGACAATAGGCAAGCAGCTTGGTGAGAAGAGATCAACTGTTGGCGCAATTATAAAAAAATGGAAGAAATACAAGATCACTGACAATCTCCCTCGACTTGGGGCTCCATGCAAGATCTCAACTCGTGGGGTATCAATGATCTTGAGAACGGTGAGGAATCAGCCCAGAACTACACGGGGGGACTTGGTCAATGACCTCAAGAGAGCTGGGACCACAGTCACAAAGGTTACCATTAGTAACACACTACGTCGTCATGGATTGAAATCCTGCAGCGCCCGAAAGGTCCCCCTGCTTAAGCCAGATGTCCAGGCCCGTCTAAAGTTTGCCAGTGACCATCTGGATGATCCAGAGGAGGATTGGGAGAATGTAATGTGGTCAGATGAAAGCAAAATTTAACTTTTTGGTATAAACTCCACTCGCCATTTTTGGAGGGAGAAGAATGATGAATGGCATCCCAAGAACACCATACCCACTATGAAGCATGGGGGTGGAAACATCATGCTTTGGGGCTGCTTTTCTGCAAAGGGGACATGACGACTGATCCGTATTAAGGAGAGGATGAATGGGGCCATGTATCGTGAGATTTTGTGCAAAAACCTCCTTCCCTCAGTAAGAGCATTGAAGATGGAACATGGCTGGGCCTTCCAGCATGACAATGACCCCAAACACACCGCCCAGGCAACTAAGGAGTGGCTCCGTAAGAATCATTTCAAAGTCCTGGAGTGGCCTAGCCAGTCTCCAGACCTCAACCCAATAGAAATTCTGTGGAGGAAGTTGAAAGTCCTTGTTGCCCGGCGACAGCCCCAAAACATGATAGATCTAGAGAAGATCTGCATGGAAGTGTGGGTCAAAATACCTGCTACAGTGTGTGCAAACCTGGTCAAGAACTACAGGAAATGTTTGACCTCTGTAATTGCCAACCAAGGTTATATTACAAAGTAGTGAGTTAAACTTTATGATTGTCCAAATATTTATTTTCTGCAAGAATATACAAATAAATTGTTAAAAAAATCATAGTGTGATTTCCTAGTTTTTTTCTCCAGATTCTGTCTCCCACAGTTGAATTGTACCTATTATGAAAATTACAGACCTCTCTCATCTTTTTAAGTGGGTCAACTTGCACAATTGGTGGCTGTCCAAATACTTTTTTGCCCCACTGTAAGGGTGGGGGGAGTGTGCACTCAAGAGGAAGTCTCTCCCAATAGGTGTCAGCTGCACTGGGAGGGACCTTGTCTCCTGCAGATCACACTCACATTTACCATCCCCCATCTCCACATTCGCTTCCACCACTCCAGCAGCACCCAGGCAGGTAGAGAGAGGACCGTGGCACATTCCCCCAGTGCTCCCTGCTTATTCCTGCTGTGGGGCATGGTCATACTTGCCTACTATCCCGACAAGGCCAGGAGGCTCACAAAAATCTGGTGGCACTCCTGGCCTCCTGGAAGAGCGGGCAAGTCTCCCGACCCGTGCCACCAGCCCGCAGCACCCCCTGCGTCACCAACGAAACACCCGACGCAGCAGTCCAAAGTGGGCGTTCCAGGACTCTGATGATGCAATTTGCGCAGAGTCACGTCATCGTGGCCCTGTCCCCTGCCACTTAATGCCGGTAATACTCAAAGGGGGAGGTTAGGAATAGGCTGGAGGGGAGTTAGGCACTAGAGGGAAGGTAAGAATTATGGTTAGGGATTGCAGTGAAATACTTACCAGAAAGCGAGACGATCAAGGTGGCAGTCACATTACTGCTGAGACCGAAAGCCGCGCTAGAGCCGCAGCCACCAGGAGCAGGCAATTTACCACTGGTCCACTATGGACGATATGTCAACATTTCATCATTATGACCATGTTGACATGATGAATGGTGACATATCATACCATACTCCATATATCTGTTGATGATACTACTTTGTTGTATGCATTTGGGATGCTTTGGCTTGACACTGGTCCTGATTCAGATGTGGTTGGAGGTGCTATCCTTACATGGAAGCAGCAGCGATAGAACTAATATGGTAATGCATATGAGTAGACGCCTCCTGATTAGTGATCCGTGCCATGGATGCAGCATTGTGACCTATGCAAGATTCTGGCCTAATTAATCCAAGATGATGGCTTCGCCATGCCTCCATTTTGGGAAACAGCGGCCATCACGGTCCCCTCTCGCCCCAAACTGTCCGCAGACTGTTGTCAATGATAGTCTGCAGCTGAACTGCTTCTGACGTTGGAGATCCATACCTCACATGCGCAATACGGGTCCGGCACATGCACACAAACATCGGTACTTTGTGGCATGAGCCGCACTACTATCAGGACCTGAATTAGGCCTTGCTGTATGTGCTATGTGGTGGACGGCTAGCTGGGCACAGAAGTGGTTTTTGAAGTACCAGGCAGATAGCTGCAGCTCACTAGATACTTACAGATACCACATAACTCTCCTAGCAAAGTCCTTGGTTTCCCCACAAATGTTTGATTCCTGACATATCTGGATTAAAAGTACTATATTGTTTACACTATGGCATCAATCCAGTTACCCACGACTTCACCGCAGATGCTGAAAGTGTGGTTGTATGCACACAAAATTCTGTGAATCTAGGGTGAGATGAGTCCCTGAGGGGGAATTGGGGGGGGGTCTAATTGTGGTGCTGTTAGTCGTATATATAATAAATTACTATGATATTATAATATAATACTGTATTATACAAACTCTAAAACGCTAAGCTTTATTTTTAAACGATTAAAATCCATTCCTATATAAATATATTCTCCCCGTGCTTGCGTGGGTTTCCTTCGGGTACTCCGGTTTCCTCCCATAGTCCAAAAAGTATACTGGTAGGTTAATTGGCTCCCAACACAAAGTAACCCTAGTGTGTAAGTGTGTGTATGTACATGGGCAGACTAGATGGGCCAAGAGGTTCTTATCTGCCATCAAGTTTTATGTTTTTATAATTAAATAAATATCACTGCACTCAATCCGGATTACTGAAATGAAGAAAAAAAAAATGTTTCCATATTAATAAATATATTATTCTCCCACAAACAAAAATTTTGCTTTGCCCACCTTTAATAGAAGAAAAAACTTCAAAGTGCTTACTGGACATCTTCAGCCTGTCTTGATCTAATGTGATCCATATGGGAATAATGGGGGTAATTCCAAGTTGATCGCAGCAGGATTTTTGATAGCAATTGGGCAAAACCATGTGCACTGCAGGGGAGGCAGATATAACATGTGCAGAGAGAGTTAGATTTGGGTGGGTTATTTTATTTCTGTGCAGGGTAAATACTGGCTGCTTTATTTTTACACTGCAAATTAGATTGCAGATTGAACACACCCCACCCAAATCTAACTCTCTCTGCACATGTTATATCTGCCTCCCCTGCAGTGCACATGGTTTTGCCCAATTGCTAACAAAAATCCTGCTGCGATCAACTTGGAATTACCCCCAGTGTGAGCCAAATTGGAGATGGAAATAAAACATGTATGGAAACAACAGGCTGCTCTCCGTGATTGGCTCAACAATGCAAGAGAGCGTTACTGATTGTTTCCCAGGTTATTAACTGGCTGGGTGCAACGGAGATGGAATCGGTTTGCATTGTGTGGTCCTTGGGGGCAATTCATCATTTCAATGTTAGTTTTTTTTCTTTCTTCTCTCCTATATGGGTTACATCAGACAAAGACAGGATTAATATAATTTTTTTTATGATATTTAAAACAGATTTTTTATTTTTATTTTTTGAGGCACCAATATTTGTATCATAGCAGTTACTCCTATGTTTATGCAGTCAAATTAATTGAGTTTGTATTAGAAGCAATCATATTTTAGAAATTTCGGAATGGGGGCAATAATATTTTTTTCTATTACAAAAGGTATTAAGTGGTACTTGGATAAAAAGGTGGTGGTTACAAGTTGGACAAGATGTATAGAAGCTTCCATACTCTGTACAAACCTCTAGATGCTTATTTTATTAATTCCTGACAGAAACCGTTCCATAAACAGGAAGCTAAGAATTAAAAACTATGTTAGCAAAGAAGTTTCTCTACCCAGGCTCATCTTAACTTATGGGTACACTGCGCAGCTGTCCCGGTCCCCACATCTCTAGGGGCCTTTGAGCAGGTTCAAGCTGATCCGGGGGAGGCACTGTATCTCCCCCCACCCCCCCCCCCGACCCCAGCCCCCCCCCCCCCTGGATGGTGCCACCAGTGCCGCTGGGGAGGCAGGTGGAGAATGCTGACCAGATGCTTTGATTGAGAATTACACACAGTCACAGAGACCGGGCAGCATTCTCAACCTGCCTGCAGCGAGGCAGTGAATGGTTGCCAGCATGCTGATTAGTGAATGGCTGGAGCTATCCACCAATCAGAGTGCTGACAGCCATTCACTGTATGGAAGCATGTGGAGAGATTGATTGGGACTTCAGGTGGGGTAAATGATGACTATTGATTAGTTATTTATTCCCATGAATGGGTGAGTACAGGCCCCAGTGCATTGAATTGCCCGGGGCCTACAATGCTTGTTAAAACGTCCCTGTCTGGGAGGGGTGAGTTCAAACTGAAATCTAAATTGCAGTGTAAAAATAAAGCAGACAGTATTTACCCTGCACAGAAACAATGTAACCCACCCAAATCTAACTCTCTCTGCACATGTTATATCTGCCCCACCTGCAGTTCACATGATTTGCCCAACTGCTAACAAATTTGCTGCTGCGACCAACTCTGAATTACCCCCTATGTCATCATCATGAATGCATTGGCTCATGTGAAACGATGATTCTCCTCTCGAAGGTGCATTACAGGTTCTGGGAAAACTTTTCAGCAGTTAAGCTTTTCGACGCTGCACTGTCTCCATAAAACTCTGAGGGCAGCCATAATGAATGAGAATACTCTTGCACAAAGGAGGGAGGAAAAGCTGCTGTTTTGCTGGCTTAGGGGTTTGCAAATGGAAACACATTGCAGTCTTAGATTTTAGCCGCTGAATCTCATGTGCAGCATTTTCAAAACCGCAACAAGAACCACCTGGGGCAGTACGGATGGTATAATGGTTAGCATTACTGCCTCACAGCACGGAGGTCATGGGTTCAATTCCCACCATGGCTCTAACTGTGTGGAGTTTGTATATTCTCCCCGTACTTGCGTGGGTTTCCTCCGGGTACTCCGGTTTCCTCCCACAATCCAAAAATATACTGGCAGGTTAATTGGCTCCCAACAAAATTAACCCTAGTGTGAATGTGTGTGTAAATGTGATAGGGAATATAGATTGTAAGCTCCACTGGGGCAGGGACTGATGTGAATGGGCAAATATTCTCTGTAAAGTGCTGCGGAATATGTGTGCGCTATATAAATAACTGGTAATAAATAAATAAATAACCTGTTAGTAAATCTCCCCATTAAAGTGCTGGTTTCTCGCCAGACCTTTTATTATAGAAATTCTTCAAAATAATTGAATACCACTTGTGCACATTTTGTTTGGGTTTATACAATTTCCCTTTCTCAGATTAGAAGAACAGCAGGAATTCCTACTATGGTATCCTGCCATATTAACATTTCCTTTACAGTTTGTATTACAAATTTACCAATGCAATTATTTTAACATGCTTATTATGATGACAAAATGCTCTTTGTTAATTGTCCAATGTATTCACATTTACATACCTGAGGGGTAGATTTATCAAAACAGCAATTTTGTTACTTAAATACGTGGACCCGCTTCACTGCATTACCATGGTGAAGCGGGTCCTGTCTCGAGGAGCATGTATTAAACCCACAGTTTTCGATATGTGAGTGCGTTATCTCACCCTTTCCGGTGATACGCAACCTCCCATGTCGTCCTTTTTTCCCGGCTGCAGTAATGATTAATGTGCAGGAACCGGCACAAAACTCTCAGCGTGCTTTTCGGTTGTTGAGCTGGTGCATGCGCGGTCAGTGGATGATCGATGCCGGAGGTTGAGAGGTGCAGTGGCGTGAAGAAAACTGTTGAGGAACAATAAAGTTTATTTTGTTTAAACAACAAGAAGACCTGCAGCGCCGTCTCAGGCTGGCGATCTGTCACAATGTGACAGACCGTTCAGCTACAACGATCGGTCATACGTAAGGGGGCTTATCGGTACTCTATCTAAAAGATAGAAGCACTGATAAAGCCAAAGCCGCATAACACACCGGGGTTCCAGCCCGCATCGCACTGGTAATGCATTGGAGGATGTGCTATCTGCGTCCATAACGTGCGTAGATACCGCATTAACTCCATAAGGATCATTCATAAATCTGCCCCAATATCCCCTGTATCTATTTTCATTATGATTTACTCTGTAGTAGAATGTTGTTTTTCTTTTTACTATTAGATGCAGACTTTTACTATTAGATGCTCTACTTGGGAGGGTCACTGGAGGGACTGGTGACTAGTCAGCTTGATGCCACTTATTTTTGGAGCGATGTTATTCCCTGATGCGATTTGTGCTCTTATTTTTATGAGATGTAAAATATTTACATGTTTTTAATAACAATGGAAACATTTTTCCCATGTGTCATTTATCATGCCAAAAGCTTTCAACCTAAAAGGCATCATGAGGCACTAACATCTTTTATTGGTAACCTTGCTGGAAATGTTAAAAATAAAGGCCCTCATTCCGAGTTGATCGGTCGCAAGGCGAATTTAGCAGAGTTACACACGCTAAGCCGCCGCCTACTGGGAGTGAATCTTAGCTTCTTAAAATTGCGACCGATGTATGCGCAATATTGCGATTACTAACTACTTAGCAGTTTCAGAGTAGCTTCAGACTTACTCTGCCTGTGCGATCAGTTCAGTGCTTGTCGTTCCTGGTTGACGTCACAAACACACCCAGCGTTCGCCCAGGCACTCCCACCGTTTCTCCAGCCACTCCTGCGTTTTTTCCGGAAACGGTAGCGTTTTCAGCCACACGCCCCTGAAACGCCGTGTTTCCGCCCAGTAACACCCATTTCCTGTCAATCACACTACGATCGCCGGAGCGAAGAAAAAGCCGTGAGTAAAAATACTATCTTCATAGTAAAGTTACTTGGCGCAGTCGCAGTGCGAACTTTGCGCATGCGTACTAAGCGGATTTTCACTGCGATGCGATGAAAAATACCGAGCGAACAACTCGGAATGAGGGCCAAAGTAATAAAGAAAACACATAAATCATTCCAAGATGTTAAATCCATATGATGTTTGCACATAATCTGAAGCAATCCAGAAAAAAAGGTATATGGAGGATGAGTTGCTGATGATACAATTGTGGCTTTTGTGTAGGTGTCAAGCTTTTTTGGTCTGAATCATGCAGGAGTAAGGAAGAGAAGCATATTGACCAGCAGCAGTGGTGTCACAAGGTGGGTGCGGGGGGTGCGGCCCGCACCCTGGGGTGACGCCTAGAAGGGGGTGACACCAATCTGGGGGCTCCTCCACAGTGACAGGAGCCATGTGCTGCAGTGTGAATTATGCTACAGCAACTGGCTCCTGTCATAGAAGAGGAGCCCACAGCGCTGCAGACAGTCTCCGGGGGCAGCCCAGTACAACCCTGCATCTCCGGAGATGCTGGGCACGCCCCCGGAGCGACGATCCGCGTGGCCACGACCCCTTTTCTCTAACGTCCTAAGTGGATGCTGGGGACTCCGTAAGGACCATGGGGAATAGCGGCTCCGCAGGAGACTGGGCACATCTAAAGAAAGCTTTAGGACTATCTGGTGTGCACTGGCTCCTCCCCCTATGACCCTCCTCCAAGCCTCAGTTAGATCTCTGTGCCCGAACGAGAAGGGTGCACACTAGGGGCTCTCCTGAGCTTCTTAGTGAAAGTTTTAGTTTAGGTTTTTTTATTTTCAGTGAGACCTGCTGGCAACAGGCTCACTGCATCGAGGGACTAAGGGGAGAAGAAGCGAACTCACCTGCGTGCAGAGTGGATTGGGCTTCTTAGGCTACTGGACATTAGCTCCAGAGGGACGATCACAGGCCCAGCTTGGATGGGTCCCAGAGCCGCGCCGCCGGCCCCCTTACAGAGCCAGAAGGCAGAAGAGGTCCGGAAAATCGGCGGCAGAAGACGTCCTGTCTTCAACAAGGTAGCGCACAGCACTGCAGCTGTGCGCCATTGCTCTCAGCACACTTCACACTCCGGTCACTGAGGGTGCAGGGCGCTGGGGGGGGGCGCCCTGAGACGCAATAAAAACACCTTGGATGGCAAAAAAATGCATCACATATAGCTCCTGGGCTATATGGATGCATTTAACCCCTGCCAGAATACATAGAATAACGGGAGATAAGGCCGCCGATAAGGGGGCGGAGCCTATCTCCTCAGCACACTGGCGCCATTTTCCCTCACAGCTCCGTTGGAGGGAAGCTCCCTGGCTCTCCCCTGCAGTCACTACACTACAGAAAGGGTTAAAAAAGAGAGGGGGGCACTAATTAGGCGCAGTATTAACTATACAGCAGCTATAAGGGGAAAAACACTTATATAAGGTTATCCCTGTATATATATAGCGCTCTGGTGTGTGCTGGCAAACTCTCCCTCTGTCTCCCCAAAGGGCTAGTGGGGTC
The DNA here is from genome assembly GCF_028390025.1 of Pseudophryne corroboree. NCBI lineage: Eukaryota > Metazoa > Chordata > Amphibia > Anura > Myobatrachidae > Pseudophryne > Pseudophryne corroboree. The sequence goes on from NC_086444.1 coordinate 1,069,596,102, forward strand.
CTGTCCTCTATCAGAGCATTCCCTGTGTGTGTGCTGTATGTCGGTACTTTTGTGTCGACATGTATGAGGAGAAAAATGATGTGGAGACGGAGCAGATTGCCTGTAATAGTGATGTCACCCCCTAGGGGGTCGACACCTGAGTGGATGAACTGTTGGAAGGAATTACGTGACAGTGTCAGCTCTGTATAAAAGACAGTGGTTGACATGAGACAGCCGGCTACTCAGCTTGTGCCTGTCCAGACGTCTCATAGGCCGTCAGGGGCTCTAAAGCGCCCGTTACCTCAGATGGCAGATATAGACGCCGACACGGATACTGACTCCAGTGTCGACGGTGAAGAGACAAATGTGACTTCCAGTAGGGCCACACGTTACATGATTGAGGCAATGAAAAATGTTTTACAAATTTCTGATAATACGAGTACCACCAAAAAGGGGTATTATGTTAGGTGAGGAAAAACTACCTGTAGTTTTCCTGAATCTGAGAAATTAAATGAGGTGTGTGATGATGCGTGGTTTTCCCCCGATAACAACTGATAATTTCTGAAATGTTATTGGCATTATATCCTTTCCCGCCAGAGGTTAGGGTGCGTTGGGAAACACCCCCTAGGGTGGATAAAGCGCTCACACGCTTGTAAGGGTTCTACCCTCTCCTGAGATGGCCGCCCTTAAGGATCCTGCTGATAGAAAGCAGGAGGGTATCCTAAAATGTATTTACACACATACTGGTGTTATACTGCGACCAGCAAATGCCTCAGCCTGGATGTGCAGTGCTGGGTTGGCGTGGTCGGATTCCCTGACTGAAAATATTGATACCCTAGATAGGGACAGTATATTTTTGCCTATAGAGCATTTAAAAGATGCATTTCTATATATGCGTGATGCACAGCGGAATATTTGCCGACTGGCATCAAGTCTAAGTGCGTTGTCCATTTCTACCAGTAGAGGGTTATGGACACGTCAGTGGTCAGGTGATGCGTATTCCAAACGGCATTTGGAAGTATTGCCTTATTAAGGGGAGGAGTTATTTGGGGTCGGTCTTTCAGACCTGGTGGCCACGGCAACAGCTGGGAAATCCACGTTTGTACCCCAGGTCGCCTCTCAACATGAGAAGACCCCGTATTATCAGGCGCAGTCTTTTCGTGGACAAGCGGGCAAAAGGTTCCTCATTTCTGCCCCGTGACAGAGGGAGAGGAAAAAGGCTGCAGAAATCAGCCAGTTCCCAGGAACAGAAACCCTCTCCCGCCTCTGCCAAGCCCTCAGTATACGCTGGGGCTTTACAAGCAGAATCAGGCACGGTGGGGGGCCCGTCTCAATGAATTTCAGCGCGCAGTGGGCTCACTCGCAAGTAGACCCCTGGATCCTTCAGGTGATATCTCAGGGGTACAAATTAGAATTCGAGACGTCTCCCCCTCGCCGTTTCCTAAAGTCGGCTTTACCGATGTCTCCTTCTGACAGGGAGACAGTTTTGGAAGCCATTCACAAGCTGTATTCCCAGCAGGTGATAATCAAGATACCCCTCCTGCAACAGGGAACGGGGTATTATTCCACACTGTTGTGGTACCGAAGCCGGACGGCTCGGTGAGACCGATTCTAAATCTAAAATCTTTGAACACTTACATACAGAGGTTCAAATTCAAGATTGAGTCACTCAGAGCAGTGATTGCGAACCTGGAAGAAGGGGACTACATGATGTCTCGGGACATCAAGGATGCTTACCTTCATGTCAAAATTTACCCTTCTCACCAAGGGTACCTCAGGTTTATGGTACAGAACTGTCACTATCAGTTCAGACGCTGCCGTATGGATGGTCCACGGCACCCCGGGTCTTTACCAAGGTAATGGCCGAAATGATGATATTCCTTCGAAGGAAGGGAATTTTAGTTATCACTTACTTGGACAATTCCCTGATAAGGGTAAGATCCAGGGAACAGTTGGAGGTCGGTGTAGCACTATCTCAGGTAGTGTTGCGGCAGCACGATTGGATTCTCAATATTCCAAAATCGCAGCTGGTTCCGACGACTTGTCTTCTGTTCCTAGGGATGATCCTGGACACAGTCCAGAAAAAGGGTTTCTCCCGGAGGAGAAAGCCAGGGAGTTATCCGAGCTAGTCAGGAACCTCCTAAAACCGAGCCAAGTCTCAGTGCATCAATGCACAAGGGTTCTGGGTAAAATGGTGGCTTCCTACGAAGCAATCCCATTCGGCAGATTCCACGCAAGAACTTTCCAGTGGGACCTGCTGGACAAATGGTCCGGGTCGCATCTTCAGATGCATCAGCGGATAACCCTGTCACCAAGGACAAGGGTGTCCCTCCTGTGGTGGTTGCAGAGTGCTCATTTTCTAGAGGGCCGCAGATTCGGCATTCAGGACTGGGTCCTGGTGACCACGGATGCCAGCCTGCGAGGCTGGGGAGCAGTCACACAGGGAAGGAATATCCAGGGCTTATGGTCAAGCCTGGAGACATCACTTCACATAAATATCCTGAAGCTAAGGGACATTTACAATGCTCTAAGCTTAGCAAGACCTCTGCTTCAAGGTCAGCCGGTGTTGATCCAGTCGGACAACATCACGGCAGTCACCCACGTAAACAGACAGGGTGGCACAAGAAGCAGGAGGGCAATGGCAGAAGCTGCAAGGATTCTTCGCTGGGCGGAAAATCATGTGATAGCACTGTCGGCAGTATTCATTCCGGGAGTGGACAACTGGGAAGCAGACTTCCTCAGCACGACCTCCACCCGGGAGAGTGGGGACTTCATCCAGAAGTCTTCCACATGATTATAAACCGTTGGGAAAAACTCGACAGGTATTGCGCCAGGTCCAGGGACCCTCAGGCAATAGCTGTAGACGCTCTGGTAACACCGTGGGTGTACCAGTCAGGGTATGTGTTCCCTCCTCTGCCTCTCATACCCAAGGTACTGAGATTGATAAGATGGAGAGGAGTAAGCACTATATTCGTGGCTCCGGATTGGCCAAGAAGGACTTGGTAACCGGAACTTCAAGAGATGCTCACGGAGGATCCGTGGCCTCTACCTCTAAGAAGGGACCTGCTCCAGCAAGGACCCTGTCTGTTCCAAGACTTACCGCGGCTGCGTTTGACGGCATGGCGGTTGAACGCCGGATCCTGAAGGAAAAAAGGCATTCCGGATGAAGTCATCCCTATCCTGATCAAAGCCAGGAAGGATGTAACCGCAAAAACATTATCACCGCAATTGGCGAAAATATGTTGCGTGGTGCGAGGCCAGTAAGGCCCGACGGAGGAAATTCAACTGGGTCGATTCCTACATTTCCTGCAAACAGGAGTGTCTATGGGCCTGAAATTGGGGTCCATTAAGGTTCAAATTTCGGCCCTGTCAATTTTCTTCCAAAAAGAACTAGCTTCAGTCCCTGAAGTTCAGACGTTTGTAAAAGGGGTACTGCTTATACAGCCTCCTTTTGTGCCTCCAGTGGCACTTTGGGATCTCAATGTAGTTTTGGGTTCCAAAAGTCACATTGGTTTGAACCACTTAAATCTGTGGAGTTAAAATATCTCACATGGAAAGTGGTCATGCTGTTGGCCCTGGCCTGGGCCAGGCGCGTGTCAGAATTGGCGGCTTTATCCTGAAAAAGCCCTTATCTGATTTTCCATTCGGACAGGGCGGAATTGAGGACTCGTCCTCAGTTTTCTCCCTAAGGTGGTTTCAGCGTTCACCTGAACCAACCTATTTGTGGTGCCTGCGGCTACTAGGGACTTGGAGGACTCCAAGTTGCTAGACGTTGTCAGGGCCCTGAAAATATATGTTTCCAGGACGGCTGGAGTCAGGAAATCTGACTCGCTGTTTATCCTGCTTCTAAGCAGACTATTGCTCGTTGGATTTGTAGTACAATTCAGCTTGCACATTCTGTGGCAGGCCTGCCACAGCCAAAAATCTGTAAATGCCCACTCCACAAGGAAGGTGGGCTCATCTTGGGCGGCTGCCCGAGGGGTCTCGGCTTTACAACTTTGCCGAGCAGCTACTTGGTCAGGAGCAAATACGTTTGTAAAATTCTACAAAATTGATATCCTGGCTGAGGAGGACCTGGAGTTCTCTCATTTGGTGCTGCAGAGTCATCCGCACTCTCCCGCCCGTTTGGGAGCTTTGGTATAATCCCCATGGTCCTTACGGAGTCCCCAGCATCCACTTAGGACGTTAGAGAAAATAAGAATTTACTTACCGATAATTCTATTTCTCATAGTCCGTAGTGGATGCTGGGCGCCCATCCCAAGTGCGGATTGTCTGCAATACATAGTTATTGTTACCAAAAAAATCGGGTTATTGCTGTAGTGAGCCATCTTTTCTAGAGGCTCCTCTGTTATCATGCTGTTAACTGGGTTCAGATCACAAGTTGTACGGTGTGATTGGTGTGGCTGGTATGAGTCTTACCCGGGATTCAAAATCCTTCCTTATTGTGTACGCTCGTCCGGGCACAGTATCCTAACTGAGGCTTGGAGGAGGGTCATAGGGGGAGGAGCCAGTGCACACCAGATAGTCCTAAAGCTTTCTTTAGATGTGCCCAGTCTCCTGCGGAGCCGCTATTCCCCATGGTCCTTACGGAGTCCCCAGCATCCACTACGGACTATGAGAAATAGAATTATCGGTAAGTAAATTCTTATTTTTTGCGGCCACGCCCCCTTTTTGCAGCGCTGGCATATCAAGGGTGTGCACTGGGTGTCACCACACCCGGTGACGCCTCTGACCAGCAGTAAGGATGCAGGAGTAAGGATACTGATGCAGGAGTATGGAAGATGAGCATACTGGCCAGGAGTAAGGAAGAGGAGCATACTGATCAGGAGTAAGGATGCAGGAGTAAGGATACTGATGCAGGAGTAAGGAAGAGGAGCATACTGATCAGGAGTAATGATGCAGGAGTAAGGATACTGATTCAGGAGTAAGGAAGAGGAGCATACTGACCAGGAGTAAGGATGCAGGAGTAAGGATACTGATGTAGGAGTATGGAAGATGAGCATACTGGCCAGGAGTAAGGAAGAGGAGCATACTGATCAGGAGTAAGGATGCAGGAGTAAGGATACTGATGCAGGAGTAAGGAAGAGGAGCATACTGATCAGGAGTAAGGATGCAGGAGTAAGGATACTGATGCAGGAGTAAGGAAGAGGAGCATACTGATCAGGAGTAAGGATGCAGGAGTAAGTATACTGATTCAGGAGTAAGGAAGAGGAGCATACTGACCAGGAGTAAGGATGCAGGAGTAAGGATACTGATGTAGGAGTATGGAAGATGAGCATACTGGCCAGGAGTAAGGAAGAGGAGCATACTGATCAGGAGTAAGGATGCAGGAGTAAGGATACTGATGCAGGAGTAAGGAAGAGGAGCATACTGATCAGGAGTAAGGATGCAGGAGTAAGGATACTGATGCAGGAGTAAGGAAGAGGAGCATTCTGACCAGGAGTAAGGATACTGATGCAGGAGTAAGGAAAAGGAGCATACTGACCAGGAGTAAGGATACTGATGCAGGCGAAAGGAAGAGGAACATACTGACCAGGAGTAAGGGGTGGCATTCAGTATGCCGGCTGTTGGAATCCCGGCACTCAGTATACCGGCACCGGAATCCAGACATCCGGCATACCGACAACTATTCTCCCTCTCGGGGGTCCACGACCACGTATGGAAGAGGAGCATACTGACCAAGGTTGTGCACCCTGTCAATCAGGCAGACGTTCGCAGAATGGGTCCTGCATGTGCGCAGAAGCCTAACATCGGGAAATTACTGAATCTCCCCCTATGTAAGCTGCTGCCACAAAGAAAACAATATAGTCACAATGGATAGCCCATTTCTTTGCTATGTAATATGGACCTGAGTCATGATTGCACACTCGGAAGGAAGCTGCTTTGCAACTCTGTGTCATTGAAACTGTAATGCAGCAGGAGGGACTGTAGGAGATAGACGCCTCCTGTTAGCATTAGTGAGGATCTGAGTGCTGTGTCTGAGGATGCAGCCTAAGTTACCATCGATTGTGATTCCATAGTGACCATCGGTTGTGATTCCATAGTGACCATCGGTTGTGATTCCCGATAGTTTTAGGCTTCAGGCAGCCTGCATAAGCTGAAGCTTACACAGGCTGTAGTGGGATCCGGACACCCGTGTCCAGGAAGTCTGCATACAGTACATCACGCTTTCAGAACGGGAGTGACATGCCCCCGTTTTGAAGAAAGTTACCAGGTGCCACCTCCCAAAGCAATCACAAGACCTGTTTTGCAAATGCGCAGACCCCCAAACATCATATTTGTACTCAAACCATTGGGTTTTTGTACAAATAGGAATAGCCTCTATGTCCATTATATTGGTATCTGAAATCTAACTAATGGCCTAGATCCGGATTAAGGCTATGGCGGGCTCGGGGCACTTCAGACCATCAGGCCCCTAATAAAGAGGCAGGCCGATGAATCATATGAATTATATGCTGTCATCTTTGACTGGTGTGTGTATATATATATATATATATATATATATTATATATATATATGAGTGCGCATAACCTGTATTCATGTGAGGTCTGAAAGGTGCCAGGGGAAAAATACTGGGTCGCGCGACCTGGTATTTCAACCCTGGTAGTGAGCAGGGTTGAACTCGTGTTCAATCCGGCTCGCTGTGCAGTGTGAACGGGAGCCGGGTTGATACGACCAGTTTCCCGTTCACTGTGTGTGTACGGGCGGCGCTTGGAGATCATGTGATCTCCAAGCGCCGCCCCCGCCTCATGAGGCGGGTCGCATCCTGGGAGCTCCCGTGTCAGGCTTCTGTGTGCGATCCGCCTCAGGAAGTGTGAAAGGGGTATTAGTGAGGGGTATGGGTCGTTGGGTCAACTCAACTTAGGTCGACAGTCATTAGGTCGACCATGGAAGGTCGACATGCATTAGGTCGACATGGAATATGTCGACATGGTCATTAGATCGACATGTGCTAGGTCGACAGGTCAAAAGGTCGACATGGGTTTTTGGACTTTTTTGAGTGTCGCTTCGCTTGCCATGCTTCGGGCAAGATGCCTCGCTGCGCTCAGCACAGGTTACCGTTCCCAATTGTAGTCCACGTGGATCGTCAAGTATGAAAAAGTCCAAAAAATGAAATAAAATGTGACCTGTCGACCTAATGACCATGTCGACGTAATGCATGTCGACCTTCGGTGGTCGACCGAAGCTGTGTCGACCTAACAACCGTATCCCATTAGTGAGAAGTTGAGAATTCTTGTTTCTGATAAACATAATCTGGAATCTTTTGTTGGATAATGTGTGTTTTTTCCCCAGCTCTGATCTCATTTAAAATGTGTCTGTTTTGTATTTTCCGTTTTTGACTATTTCTAGTCTAATCTGACCTCATCCTGCTTAATAATTCATGCTGCCATTTTATATTTGCCCATTTCTTTTTTTTTCAAACTATTTTTATTGCAATCTCACATCGTACAGGATAAGTAAGCAGCATTTCGAGACATGAAATATAGTATATAGTTAACAATGTATAACATAAAATACATCATGCAAAATCCTCCTAGCAGGAGACAAGGAGTCACATATTATTCAGTCTCATATAATCCCAGGTAGAGATCCAAACATATTTTCAAACTTTTCCTCTTATAATAACTTTTATACCCTTCCAAGAAAGGGAACATATGTAGAACTAGTGATATCAGGGAATTTATAGTGTGTTTTAATTACCAAAGCGGAGCATATTATAGATGGAACAAGATGTATCAAATATCGATTCTCCACTAGTAAAAACAGGGTATCCCAAAAAATTCCCTAAACTTGTATAAAATACCTAAAACATAAGAAAATAAACCAACATGTAATGCCTACTATGGGACACGGGTCGTCGATCCATCCACAGCATAATCTTCCCAAATCGAGGGCCTATATTTCCAAGCAGCCCGGTATACGATTGAATATAGAAGGAAGTGGAGAAGGGTCCAGAGAAGAAGAAAAAGGATAAGTCAGATGTTTAAAGGGTTAGGGTGGTCTATAGTGTGGAGGAGGTACCATGAGGTGGATTGAAAGCATTTGTCTATGGCTTGTTTAGTATGTAGGGGGAGTGTCAAAATGTAAGGGTTCCAACATTGGAACAAAGCAGGGGTGAGCCTCTCCTTATGGATAGAGGTCTCCAGCCAGTCCATGGTGAATAGAAAAAATAGTCTAGAGGTCACCATCGAAATATTAGGAGGTATGTTGTGAATCCACTGTTGCAGGATTGCCTTCCTGCTAGCTGCTGATAGTATCATAAGCAGCTTTTTGTTAGCCCTGGGGATGTCTGGTTGATCAGTCAGACATCCGAACAGTGCCCAGGAGGTAGTGCAACTAAAGGATATGCCTAAGGACGTAGTTCCATAGTGATGTACCTCATGCCAAAACTGTGACACTAGAGCGCATTCCCAGAAGCAATGGAAGAGGTCGGCCCCCTCCATTAGGCATTTGGTGCATTTACTATCTTCTGAGATGCCCATCAGTGATCTGCGTTTAGGTGAAATGTATGCCCTATGGAGCATTTTATAGGCCATTTCTTGGTAAGAGCTTGCAGGAATAAGCTTCGAGGTCAACTGAAAGTGATTTAAGAGGGATTCAGGGGTGACCGTTGGGATGTGGGAGGACCACTGGGACAGCTCCGGAAGGTCCGTGTCTGGGATAAGTTCAAGACAGATACGTGAATAAATGGTTGATATAGAGTAGCAGGCCGACTGGATTAGTGTGTCTAGAGAGTTAAGAAAGTCGATCCCTGTCAGTTTAGATAGTACAGTTTTAAGATAGTGTATTGCTTGGAAGTAGGCAAACTCGTGGTGAGGAAGTAGGCCGTATTTCTCTTGCGTCTCCACGAAAGACAGCGGGGCGCGGGAGGAGTTAAGCAGGTTGCGCAGGTTGCGGACGCCAAGAGAGTGCCAGGTAGTGAAAGGTTGTAGAGCTTCCCCCTCCTGAAACTCTAAGTTGCCGATAAGGGGCAGTGAAAGTGAGTATAAATATTGAAGTTTGAGAGATTTCCTTGCCATCTTCCACGCCTGCATTATGGGGAGTAGTAGTAAATTAGTGGTAATATGTAAGGCCAATTTGGAGGGCTTGGCATGTAGAAGATAACTGAGGGATAAGGGAGCACATAGTTGAGAATCTAGTCTAGAGTCTGTGTAGTAATTATTATTTCCAAGCCAATCCATAGCTATGCGTAAGAGGCACACAAGATTGTATTGTTTAATATCAGGTAGATTGATTCCCCCTCTAGGTACCGTCTGGGTTAATTTTTTCATGCTAATCCTCGGGCGTTTACCAGCCCAGATGTATTTGGAGATAGAAGCGTTCAAAGAGGATAGGTCTGATTTAGATAACAATAGGGGGGTCATCTGTAAAACATAGAGGAGCTTTGGGAAGCTGGCCATCTTAAATAAGTTACATCTCCCTAGCATATTAAGGGGGAGGGATTGCCAGAGGGCAAGTTCGGTTCTAATCTTATGTAGGACTGGAGTGATATTAAGCCTATATAGGTGGCATGGTTGAGCAGGGAGTGCAACGCCTAGAAAGGTAATATGTGTATTCGCCCATTTAAAGGGAAAGGTGGTTCCCCAACCCAGTTTCGCCTGTCCATATATGGCCAACGCTTCTGACTTACTATAATTGATGGTAAACCCTGCGAAAGAGGAGAAGCGATCAGTCATGGCAATTAACTGCGGGATTGTACGGTGAGGATCTGACATAAAAAGGAGGAGGTCGTCTGCAAATGCCACCGCCCTTAATTCCTGTGTTCCCACAGCAATGCCCTTATAGTTCTTGTGTGACTGAATATGGCGTATAAGGGGTTCCAGTGCCAAATCAAAAAGGAGGGGAGATAAGGGGCATCCTTGCCTAGTGCCTCTTTCCAACGTGAAAAATGAAGATGTCACATTATTGACTAAGACCTGCGCCACTGGGTTGGTATATAAGGTTTGCACCAGGTTGCAAAACACTGTGCCAAACCCCTGGTGGGCGAGCACTCGAGATAGGTGAGGCCAGGCAATTTTATCAAATGCCTTCTCTGCGTCTAAATTTATAATGATGTTATTTTTGGCCTGGTTAAGGCGGGTGTAGGATATCGCAGTTAGGGCCGCCCGCACTCCCCGTGTGGATTGTCTACCTTTGACGAATCCCATCTGTGCAGGTGAGATGAGATGGGGTAAGTATGCTTGCAACCTGTTAGCTATGATTTTAGTCAAGATTTTAAAATCTTGATTGAGGAGCGATATGGGGCGGTATGACCCAACCTGAGTAGGATCTTTACCAGGTTTTGCTAGCACTATGAGTTTGGCTTCATTGAAACGAAGGGGAGTCTCCCCCGTTGTTAGTATATGGTTATATAATCGTGTTAATATGGGGAGTATGTCGGCATCTAGCACCTTGTAAAATTCAGCGCTGAAGCCGTCAGGGCCAGGGCTCTTACCATTGGGGAGGGACTTAATGGTGGCCCGCACCTCCTCCTCACTTATGGGAGCATCCAACGATTCCCTCTCTTCTAATTCCAGCTTCGGTAACTGCGCCTCATCTAGGAATAATTGACCATCAGTTGCATTATCAACGTCGGCAGTATATAGGGACTTATAGAAGCGCATGAAAGCCGAGCAGATGTCAGTGGGATCAGAAAGAACACTTCCAGAGCTGTGCAACGAGTCAACCCATGTTTTGTTTCGGGGCCCCCTAACCAGGTTGGCCAGGAGCTTACCGGATTTATTCCCCCACCTATGAAACCTGTTCCTGCCGTAATCGTAGCTGATCTGGGCCTGTTCGGTGAGAAAGGTATCATAGATTTGTTTTGCCATGAGGTACGCCTCCTTGTGGGTAGGGCTATCGCTTTGTTTGTATGTGCGGTATGCAAGTGTGAGAGCCGCGCTGAGTTCCTGTAATTTTATGTTAAATTTCTTGCGCTTAGAATTGACGTAGGAGATGATATGGCCACGGAGGACTGCTTTAGAGGCTCCCCAAAAAAGTGGAGTGTTAGATTCTTGATCTAGGTTGTCAGTAGTATAATTCTGCCAGGTGTGTTTAAGATGTAATAAGAAGTCCTCTGAGTGTGTGAGATACGCTGGGAATCTCCAACATTTAGATATGTTCTGAGGTAGGGACAGATGTAGGGACAAGGTAATGGGGGCGTGGTCCGAAATAATGATGTCTTTAATTGAGGTGTGGGTAACTTTAGAAAAGAGGTGTTTGGATAAAAATAGATAGTCAATGCGAGAGTGAGTAGAATGTGGGTGGGAATAGAAAGAGTAATCTCGTTGAAGGGGGTTATGTAGACGCCAGGGGTCCAATAAGGTGAGTTGAGAACAAAACGAGGAAAGCAGAGTAGAGGAGGGCCCGGGTTGTTTGGTACTTACCCCCGACCTGTCCATGGATGGATCAACGACCGTGTTGAAGTCTCCCCCTAGGATTAAGTTCTGGCTGCCCCAGGATAAAACTCTTTGAAGAATATCTGCAAAAAAGAGATTGTTAGATCCAGTAGGTGCATATACGTTTAGAAAGGTATATTTCACATTGTCGATTGAGACATCTAAAAATATAAATCTGCCCTCAGGGTCAATATACTTTTTAAGAATGGAGAATTGAAGATTCTTATGAAAGAGGATGGCCACACCTCTGGTTTTATTGGTGTAAGGAGCAGACACGCATTCCCCAATCCAAGGGGCTCTCAATGAGGTAGGGGAGTTATGCTCCCAGTGCGTTTCTTGCAGGAACACTACTTGAGGGGATAAGCGAGAGAGATGAGCAACTACCTTCTTGCGCTTAATGGGGTTATTTAGACCCTCCACATTCCAGGAAACTATATTAAAGTCTAAAAGTGGGGTTATCACCGGGGTTGAGGTCTGGGAAACAGCGTGGTTAGCCATGCTATCCTACCCCCGTAGATGGAGAATAGAATATCAAAATTGTACAGGTAAAACGGTGCCCCCCCCCCGTCCCAGTGAGCAAGGAGGGGCCAACCTATGGAGGATCGAGACACATTATCCCAGCAGGCAAAACAAACAGACACATAAACATACAAAAATATCAAACTAACAGATAGACAACAATGGGAGGCAAAGCCTCCAGCATGCATGAATAGCATGCCTTGATCATATCCCGAACACTGTGTGACCTACAGATGAAAGCAGTTGTGAAAATATGCAAGCTGTAAGTAAGGGTGGACAGTCAAGTGTCAGGGTGTGCAAAATGGGTCTTTGCCGCCATCGGATTGTCAAAAAAGCACGGTTTTCCATTGACGAAGACCCGAAGGCGGGCAGGATATAACAATGAGAACTTGAAATTTTCTTCAAACAGTCGCTTGCATATCGGAGCGAACTCTCTGCGCTTGTTGGCGACATGAGTGGAGAAGTCCTGGAAGATGAGCAACCTTTCTCCCTTAAAGAGGAGGTTCGCTGACTGCCGGTAGTGGTCCAAGAGCTTAGCTTTATCCGCGTAGTTTAAAATCCGTAGGATAACAGGTCTAGGGCGTCCCTCGGATTCTCTGCGTTCAGGGCCAATCCTGTGTGCCCTTTCAATGGCTAATGGTGAGCCCTGAAGATCCATACCCAATTTGTCGGGTAGCCAGTTGGATAGAAGGTCTAGCAGTGCGTGGCCTCTCACCGACTCCGGGATGCCCACCACCCGCAGGTTGTTTCGACGGCTTCGATTCTCCAAATCATCAAGTTTTTCAGTGAGGCCTTTGATTTCTGTGGTTTGGGTCTTTATGGTAGACTGTGCGGCTTGAAGATCGTCTTCCAATGTTGAGACCCTCTGCTCGACTTCATCTAAACGGTTACTGTGATGAGTCAGCTGGGCTAAGGTGGAATCGATGGCTTCTTTGATGCCCGCCAGTTTTTCGTCTAGTAGAGGTCCAAGAACCGCAGCGATGTCAGTGGGTTTCATTTTAGGCTGTTTGGTAGTTGAAGCGCCAGTACGTTTTCTTTGGGATCGAGATCGGGTGGTGGAGCAATCGGAGTCAGATGAATTCCTGCGGGACGTGTCTTCGCGTGCGCCTGAAATAGGACCAGTCGAGGACATTGGGGTGGATACCAGGAACTTTTCCATATGAGGTCGCTGGAATTGAATATGTAGAGTAGAAGCAATGTAGGGCGCAGAGGGTGGTTTAATGAGGGTCACATCAGCGTTGGGAGGGTACTGGAAAGTTACATTGCTATGAAGATAGCAGGCATGTCAGGATGTTGCGGATCAGGGTTACCGGCAGCAACGTTGCAGAGGCGTCAGAGTGTGGTACCGCAGAGTACCGCAGCGGCGTGATGCATATGTCAAAAGGCTCGGGGTGAGGTAGCGGGAGCCAGGCATCCACCGCTATGAGTCTGTAATTCCCGGGCGCGGCAGGTGGCGATCGGGCCGGTAAAGTATCACATCTGTCGTTGTAAGGCGTGATATAATGGTTCCTCTTCAGCCACCGAACAGGAGATATGAGAATAGGTGAAGCGATGGGATTAGCTGTATAGTGGCTGCAGGTTGTCTAATCTAGAAGTCGCCACAAGAGGGAGCTGTGGTCATGGCTATTACCAGCCATGAAGTGAGGGCTGTGCCAATCGCAAGATGGCCGCCGCTTGCCAGTGAATACTGTGCCAATCGCAAGATGGCCGCCGCTTGTTAGTGAGGCCTGGTCCCTCCGGAGGTCCCCCGGCCGTCAATCCTCATCAGCGAGGGGGGAGATCCTTCATGTGGGGGGATATGTGAGGTGGGGGTTAAAAGGTAAGCGCCTGGTGGAGCCAGGAATCAGTGAGGCCTGGCTCAGGGTCCGGGCGGCGCCAACCGCAAGATGGCCACCGGCCGCCAGCCACACGCGGCCTGGCCTCCACCTCCCGCAGGCCGCCCGCTTCTCGGTCTCCCGCGCTGTCCAGCGCTCGATGGGCAGGCTGCTAGGTGTCAGGGGGTGCCACTCGGGTGGGGGAGGAAGTTTGTAGAGCCGCCGTATCGGGTCCGGTCAGCCAACGGGTCCGTTGTAAAATCGAGGCCCCGGCTTCTGAGGCGGAGGTAGGCCGCAATCCGCAGGGGGCAATACAGGGCCCCCCCGATTCCGCAGCTTCGACCTCCGGGTGCAGGGTAGTATAGCAGGGTGAGGGGATGTTATTCCTGCAGGTGGGCCCTTAAATTCTGGTTAGGAGTGGGAATTTTAGATTTGGCTAGCTGGAGCTGCACAAAGACCCGACCTTCCCTGATGCCAGCTAGGCCACCGAATCATATTTGCCCATTTCTAATGAAATGTATTAAGCTTCCATTGGTCTATTTCAGAGGTTCTCAAACTCAGTCCTCGGGGGCACACACAGTGCATGTTTTGCAGGTAACCCAGCAGGTGCACAGGTGTATTAATTACTCACTGACACATTTTAAAAGGTCCACAGGTGGAGCTAATTATTTCACTTGCGATTCTGTAAGGAGACCTGCAAAACATGCAATGTGTGGGGTCCTGAGGACCGAGTTTGAGAACCTCTGGTCTATTTGTTCTAACATTTCAATTGTCTCAGAAAATTATTCATGGTTTTTAGTTAATAGCATATTTATTATTTATGCTAAATGATTTACCCATGTGAAGTTTTATTATAATTGTAGTTTAGGCTCAACTATGATAAACTCCACAAACACCCAAGTAGAGACCCTCAGAGATTCCTGGCTCTTCATTGTAAAGCTGATGCTTCTTCCATCTCTAAACCTATAGTACGAGATGTGTCATGGGTGCAAACCACTTAACCTTAAACTCCAAAGTAAATAAAGACACTGAGACCTAGATTTTGGCAGAGAAGCTGTCAGCTATTTATTAAAATGCAAATATGATTTTTATTTAAGGATGTATGGTGGCAAATAAAAGGACGGACAAAAATCTGCCAATCTACAATGCCCAAGCGCAACTAACAGCATGCATTACAGGCAGATACTGACCAGAGTGCACAAACACAACTGTAAACCCTCTATAATCAACAAAAGGTACCCGCTCATCTTCTACCTTGACTACCCACCCATTTTTCAGTCCCCCCCTGATTGACTGAATTCCTTTTTTTTTAGAGACGGCCACTGCTGTGTCTCCGTCTCAAGGGAAGCCATGATCGCAATGGTGAACGCAGATATCGCTGCAGGTAGCTCTTGCCGGCAAAGTCTGCCTACAGTGTCTGTCGGTTTGTGGGAGCTGCCGTGCATGCACAGCAACTCCATATGTCCTCACTGTTCCGTGGCTTTCATACATACACACACACATATATATAAGCCTTCTTTATTTACGGGTTCAATTATCAGGCAACCCGAGATTTCGGCAGTGACCCCTTTCACACTGCACAGCGACCCGCGTCGACCCAGCAATATACCAGGTTGACACCAGGTTATTTGTATGCCGATACAGCCACTATTACACACAGAATATAGGCATGCAGCATATCATTTTAATCAGCAGGACCTGCTTGTGCATCCTGGAGGACTGGGGTTTATATACAGATGGAGCCACGCTAGTTGTGGCTCCGTCTGTGACCAGGGCGCACGGAGACAATGTGAGTGTCTCCGTCTGGACGGGCACATGTGCCCGGACGGACAGAGACGCACCCCATTCACTTAAATGGAGAGCGTCTCCGTCCAGGCAGGCGTGCACGCCCAGACAGAGACGCTTAAAATGGGAAGCGACTCTGTGCACTCCCTGCGTGACTAGGCGGACGGATCGCTTAGTTACGTCGGGAGTGCACGCCTGCAACTGTGGGGGGTTAGATAAGCATGGCTCCATCTATAGGGTGTGTGTTGTTTCAATCAAGGGACCTGCAAGAAGTCGGATCCGATATGAATTGAGAGCGTAAAAGATGCTCTTCATTTCATTAGCCGAGCTCTGGGAAAAAATTGCACATTATAATTAGAGATGAGCGGGTTCGGTTTCTTTGAATCCGAACCCGCACGAACTTCACTTTTTTTTCCACGGGTCCGAGCGACTCGGATCTTCCCGCCTTGCTCGGTTAACCCGAGCGCGCCCGAACGTCATCATGACGCTGTCGGATTCTCGCGAGGCTCGGATTCTATCGCGAGACTCGGATTCTATATAAGGAGCCGCGCGTCGCCGCCATTTTCACTCGTGCATTGAGATTGATAGGGAGAGGACGTGTCTGGCGTCCTCTCCATTAGAATAGAGATAGATAGATTAGATAGAGAGAGATTGTGCAGAGTCGCAGACAGAGTTAGTTTACCACAGTCAGTGACCAGTGCAGCAGCTAGTTAACTTTTATTTAATATAATATATCCGTTCACTTCTCTCTGCTATATCCGTTCTCTGCCTGAAAAAAAAAACGATACACAGCACAGTCAGTCACACAGTGTGACTCAGTCTGTGTGCACTCAGCTCAGCCCAGTGTGCTGCACAGTCATCAATGTATAAATTAAAAGCTTATAATTAATTGTGGGGGAGACTGGGGAGCACTGCAGGTTGTTAGCAGGAGCCAGGAGTACAATTATATTAATTAACAGTGCACACTTTTGCTGCAGGAGTGGTGACCAGTGCCTGACCACCAGTATAGTATTGTTGTATACTACTAATATCTCTTTAAATATCAACCAGTCTATATTAGCAGCAGACACAGTACAGTGCGGTAGTTCACGGCTGTGGCTACCTCTGTGTCGGCACACGGCAGGCAGTCCGTCCGACCAGAATTGTATTATTTATTATTATATACCTACCACCTAACCGTGGTTTTTTTTTCATTCTTTATACCGTCATAGTGTCATCCTAATTGTTACGAGTATACTACTATCTCTTTATCAACCAGTGTACAGTGCGGTAGTTCACGGCTGTGGCTACCTCTGTGTCGGCACACGGCAGGCAGTCCGTCCGACCAGAATTGTATTATTTATTATTATATACCTACCACCTAACCGTGGTTTTTTTTTCATTCTTTATACCGTCATAGTGTCATCCTAATTGTTACGAGTATACTACTATCTCTTTATCAACCAGTGTACAGTGCGGTAGTTCACGGCTGTGGCTACCTCTGTGTCGGCACACGGCAGGCAGTCCGTCCGACCAGAATTGTATTATTTATTATTATATACCTACCACCTAACCGTGGTTTTTTTTTCATTCTTTATACCGTCATAGTGTCATCCTAATTGTTACGAGTATACTACTATCTCTTTATCAACCAGTGTACAGTGCGGTAGTTCACGGCTGTGGCTACCTCTGTGTCGGCACACGGCAGGCAGTCCGTCCGACCAGAATTGTATTATTTATTATTATATACCTACCACCTAACCGTGGTTTTTTTTTCATTCTTTATACCGTCATAGTGTCATCCTAATTGTTACGAGTATACTACTATCTCTTTATCAACCAGTGTACAGTGCGGTAGTTCACGGCTGTGGCTACCTCTGTGTCGGCACACGGCAGGCAGTCCGTCCGACCAGAATTGTATTATTTATTATTATATACCTACCACCTAACCGTGGTTTTTTTTTCATTCTTTATACCGTCATAGTGTCATCCTAATTGTTACGAGTATACTACTATCTCTTTATCAACCAGTGTACAGTGCGGTAGTTCACGGCTGTGGCTACCTCTGTGTCGGCACACGGCAGGCAGTCCGTCCGACCAGAATTGTATTATTTATTATTATATACCTACCACCTAACCGTGGTTTTTTTTTCATTCTTTATACCGTCATAGTGTCATCCTAATTGTTACGAGTATACTACTATCTCTTTATCAACCAGTGTACAGTGCGGTAGTTCACGGCTGTGGCTACCTCTGTGTCGGCACACGGCAGGCAGTCCGTCCGACCAGAATTGTATTATTTATTATTATATACCTACCACCTAACCGTGGTTTTTTTTTCATTCTTTATACCGTCATAGTGTCATCCTAATTGTTACGAGTATACTACTATCTCTTTATCAACCAGTGTACAGTGCGGTAGTTCACGGCTGTGGCTACCTCTGTGTCGGCACACGGCAGGCAGTCCGTCCGACCAGAATTGTATTATTTATTATTATATACCTACCACCTAACCGTGGTTTTTTTTTCATTCTTTATACCGTCATAGTGTCATCCTAATTGTTACGAGTATACTACTATCTCTTTATCAACCAGTGTACAGTGCGGTAGTTCACGGCTGTGGCTACCTCTGTGTCGGCACACGGCAGGCAGTCCGTCCGACCAGAATTGTATTATTTATTATTATATACCTACCACCTAACCGTGGTTTTTTTTTCATTCTTTATACCGTCATAGTGTCATCCTAATTGTTACGAGTATACTACTATCTCTTTATCAACCAGTGTACAGTGCGGTAGTTCACGGCTGTGGCTACCTCTGTGTCGGCACACGGCAGGCAGTCCGTCCGACCAGAATTGTATTATTTATTATTATATACCTACCACCTAACCGTGGTTTTTTTTTCATTCTTTATACCGTCGTCATAGTGTCATACTAGTTGTTACGAGTATACTACTATCTCTTTATCAACCAGTGTACAGTGCGGTAGTTCACGGCTGTGGCTACCTCTGTGTCGGCAGTCGGCAGGCAGTCCGTCCATCCATAATTGTATTATTATTATAATATATACCACCTAACCGTGGTTTTTTTTTCATTCTTTATACCGTCGTCATAGTGTCATACTAGTTGTTACGAGTATACTACTATCTCTTTATCAACCAGTGTACAGTGCGGTAGTTCACGGCTGTGGCTACCTCTGTGTCGGCAGTCGGCAGGCAGTCCGTCCATCCATAATTGTATTATTATTATAATATATACCACCTAACCGTGGTTTTTTTTTCATTCTTTATACCGTCGTCATAGTGTCATACTAGTTGTTACGAGTATACTACTATCTCTTTATCAACCAGTGTACAGTGCGGTAGTTCACGGCTGTGGCTACCTCTGTGTCGGCAGTCGGCAGGCAGTCCGTCCATCCATAATTGTATTATTATTATAATATATACCACCTAACCGTGGTTTTTTTTTCATTCTTTATACCGTCGTCATAGTGTCATACTAGTTGTTACGAGTATACTACTATCTCTTTATCAACCAGTGTACAGTGCGGTAGTTCACGGCTGTGGCTACCTCTGTGTCGGCAGTCGGCAGGCAGTCCGTCCATCCATAATTGTATTATTATTATAATATATACCACCTAACCGTGGTTTTTTTTTCATTCTTTATACCGTCGTCATAGTGTCATACTAGTTGTTACGAGTATACTACTATCTCTTTATCAACCAGTGTACAGTGCGGTAGTTCACGGCTGTGGCTACCTCTGTGTCGGCAGTCGGCAGGCAGTCCGTCCATCCATAATTGTATTATTATTATAATATATACCACCTAACCGTGGTTTTTTTATACCACCTAACCGTGGCAGTCCGTCCATAATTGTATACTAGTATCCAATCCATCCATCTCCATTGTTTACCTGAGGTGCCTTTTAGTTCTGCCTATAAAATATGGAGAACAAAAAAGTTGAGGTTCCAAAATTAGGGAAAGATCAAGATCCACTTCCACCTCGTGCTGAAGCTGCTGCCACTAGTCATGGCCGAGACGATGAAATGCCAGCAACGTCGTCTGCCAAGGCCGATGCCCAATGTCATAGTACAGAGCATGTCAAATCCAAAACACCAAATATCAGAAAAAAAAGGACTCCAAAACCTAAAATAAAATTGTCGGAGGAGAAGCGTAAACTTGCCAATATGCCATTTACCACACGGAGTGGCAAGGAACGGCTGAGGCCCTGGCCTATGTTCATGGCTAGTGGTTCAGCTTCACATGAGGATGGAAGCACTCAGCCTCTCGCTAGAAAACTGAAAAGACTCAAGCTGGCAAAAGCACCGCAAAGAACTGTGCGTTCTTTGAAATCCCAAATCCACAAGGAGAGTCCAATTGTGTCGTTTGCGATGCCTGACCTTCCCAACACTGGACGTGAAGAGCATGCGCCTTCCACTATTTGCATGCCCCCTGCAAGTGCTGGAAGGAGCACCCGCAGTCCAGTTCCTGATAGTCAGATTGAAGATGTCAGTGTTGAAGTACACCAGGATGAGGAGGATATGGGTGTTGCTGGCGCTGGGGAGGAAATTGACCAGGAGGATTCTGATGGTGAGGTGGTTTGTTTAAGTCAGGCACCCGGGGAGACACCTGTTGTCCGTGGGAGGAATATGGCCGTTGACATGCCAGGTGAAAATACCCAAAAAATCAGCTCTTCGGTGTGGAGGTATTTCACCAGAAATGCGGACAACAGGTGTCAAGCCGTGTGTTCCCTTTGTCAAGCTGTAATAAGTAGGGGTAAGGACGTTAACCACCTCGGAACATCCTCCCTTATACGTCACCTGCAGCGCATTCATAATAAGTCAGTGACAAGTTCAAAAACTTTGGGTGACAGCTGAAGCAGTCCACTGACCAGTAAATCCCTTCCTCTTGTAACCAAGCTCACGCAAACCACCCCACCAACTCCCTCAGTGTCAATTTCCTCCTTCCCCAGGAATGCCAATAGTCCTGCAGGCCATGTCACTGGCAAGTCTGACGAGTCCTCTCCTGCCTGGGATTCCTCCGATGCATCCTTGCGTGTAACGCCTACTGCTGCTGGCGCTGCTGTTGTTGCCGCTGGGAGTCGATGGTCATCCCAGAGGGGAAGTCGTAAGCCCACTTGTACTACTTCCAGTAAGCAATTGACTGTTCAACAGTCCTTTGCGAGGAAGATGAAATATCACAGCAGTCATCCTACTGCAAAGCGGATAACTGAGGCCTTGGCATCCTGGGTGGTGAGAAACGTGGTTCCGGTATCCATCATTACTGCAGAGCCAACTAGAGACTTGTTGGAGGTACTGTGTCCCCGGTACCAAATACCATCTAGGTTCCATTTCTCTAGGCAGGCGATACCGAAAATGTACACAGACCTCAGAAAAAGAGTCACCAGTGTCCTAAAAAATGCAGCTGTACCCAATGTCCACTTAACCACGGACATGTGGACAAGTGGAGCAGGGCAGGGTCAGGACTATATGACTGTGACAGCCCACTGGGTAGATGTATGGACTCCCGCCGCAAGAACAGCAGCGGCGGCACCAGTAGCAGCATCTCGCAAACGCCAACTCTTTCCTAGGCAGGCTACGCTTTGTATCACCGCTTTCCAGAATACGCACACAGCTGAAAACCTCTTACGGCAACTGAGGAAGATCATCGCGGAATGGCTTACCCCAATTGGACTCTCCTGTGGATTTGTGGCATCGGACAACGCCAGCAATATTGTGTGTGCATTAAATCTGGGCCAATTCCAGCACGTCCCATGTTTTGCACATACCTTGAATTTGGTGGTGCAGAATTTTTTAAAAAACGACAGGGGCGTGCAAGAGATGCTGTCGGTGGCCAGAAGAATTGCGGGACACTTTCGGCGTACAGGCACCACGTACAGAAAACTGGAGCACCACCAAAAACTACTGAACCTGCCCTGCCATCATCTGAAGCAAGAAGTGGTAACGAGGTGGAATTCAACCCTCTATATGCTTCAGAGGTTGGAGGAGCAGCAAAAGGCCATTCAAGCCTATACAATTGAGCACGATATAGTAGGTGGAATGCACCTGTCTCAAGTGCAGTGGAGAATGATTTCAACGTTGTGCAAGGTTCTGATGCCCTTTGAACTTGCCACACGTGAAGTCAGTTCAGACACTGCCAGCCTGAGTCAGGTCATTCCCCTCATCAGGCTTTTGCAGAAGAAGCTGGAGGCATTGAAGAAGGAGCTAACACGGAGCGATTCCGCTAGGCATGTGGGACTTGTGGATGCAGCCCTTAATTCGCTTAACAAGGATTCACGGGTGGTCAATCTGTTGAAATCAGAGCACTACATTTTGGCCACCGTGCTCGATCCTAGATTTAAAGCCTACCTTGGATCTCTCTTTCCGGCAGACACAGGTCTGCTGGGGTTGAAAGACCTGCTGGTGACAAAATTGTCAAGTCAAGCGGAACGCGACCTGTCAACATCTCCTCCTTCACATTCTCCCGCAACTGGGGGTGCGAGGAAAAGGCTCAGAATTCCGAGCCCACCCGCTGGCGGTGATGCAGGGCAGTCTGGAGCGACTGCTGATGCTGACATCTGGTCCGGACTGAAGGACCTGACAACGATTACGGACATGTCGTCTACTGTCACTGCATATGATTCTCTCAACATTGATAGAATGGTGGAGGATTATATGAGTGACCGCATCCAAGTAGGCACGTCACACAGTCCGTACTTATACTGGCAGGAAAAAGAGGCAATTTGGAGGCCCTTGCACAAACTGGCTTTATTCTACCTAAGTTGCCCTCCCACAAGTGTGTACTCCGAAAGAGTGTTTAGTGCCGCCGCTCACCTTGTCAGCAATCGGCGTACGAGGTTACATCCAGAAAATGTGGAGAAGATGATGTTCATTAAAATGAATTATAATCAATTCCTCCGCGGAGACATTGACCAGCAGCAATTGCCTCCACAAAGTACACAGGGAGCTGAGATGGTGGATTCCAGTGGGGACGAATTGATAATCTGTGAGGAGGGGGATGTACACGGTGATATATCGGAGGGTGAAGATGAGGTGGACATCTTGCCTCTGTAGAGCCAGTTTGTGCAAGGAGAGATTAATTGCTTCTTTTTTGGGGGGGGTCCAAACCAACCCGTCATATCAGTCACAGTCGTGTGGCAGACCCTGTCACTGAAATGATGGGTTGGTTAAAGTGTGCATGTCCTGTTTTGTTTATACAACATAAGGGTGGGTGGGAGGGCCCAAGGATAATTCCATCTTGCACCTCTTTTTTCTTTTCTTTTTCTTTGCATCATGTGCTGATTGGGGAGGGTTTTTTGGAAGGGACATCCTGCGTGACACTGCAGTGCCACTCCTAGATGGGCCCGGTGTTTGTGTCGGCCACTAGGGTCGCTAATCTTACTCACACAGCTACTTCATTGCGCCTCTTTTTTTCTTTGCGTCATGTGCTGTTTGGGGAGGGTTTTTTGGAAGGGACATCCTGCGTGACACTGCAGTGCCACTCCTAGATGTGCCCGGTGTTTGTGTCGGCCACTAGGGTCGCTAATCTTACTCACACAGTCAGCTACCTCATTGCGCCTCTTTTTTTCTTTGCGTCATGTGCTGTTTGGGGAGGGTTTTTTGGAAGGGCCATCCTGCGTGACACTGCAGTGCCACTCCTAGATGGGCCCGGTGTTTGTGTCGGCCACTAGGGTCGCTTATCTTACTCACACAGCGACCTCGGTGCAAATTTTAGGACTAAAAATAATATTGTGAGGTGTGATGTGTTCAGAATAGGCTGAAAATGAGTGTAAATTATGTTTTTTGAGGTTAATAATACTTTGGGATCAAAATTACCCCCAAATTCTATGATTTAAGCTGTTTTTTAGGGTTTTTTTAAAAAAACACCCGAATCCAAAACACACCCGAATCCGACAAAAAAAATTCGGTGAGGTTTTGCCAAAACGCGGTCGAACCCAAAACACGGCCGCGGAACCGAACCCAAAACCAAAACACAAAACCCGAAAAATTTCCGGCGCTCATCTCTAATTATAATGTCTGAGTTTGCATACCTCCCAACTTTATAGATTCCTAAAGAGGGACACATGCGCGGCGAAGCCAGGCGGCCCCCCGAAAAAGGGGCGTGGTCTAAGAAAAGGGGGCGTGGCTTTGCGGGAGGACCGCGATCGCGAGCCACGCCCCCGTTTTCATCACTGAGGGGGCATGCCCAGCGCTCTGTGAGCCGCTGGCATGCCCCCTCTCCCTCTGAATCCAGTGAATAGACGCTGTGCGCATGCGCACAGCGTCTATTCACCGCTGCTCTGCAAAGCAGGGCAGAGACTCCCAACTGCCCCCCCCCCACCGCGGGACACTGCTGCCCGCGGGTGGGACAGCGGGACAGTCCCCAAAAAACGGGACTGTCCCGCGAAAATCGGGACAGTTGGGAGGTATGGAGTTTGTGTGACTTTTTCCCAGACACAAAACTCAGCTCCCATTACATCCTGGCCATTGTTTGTGTTTAGTTTAAAACAGTGCAAACTAGCAGAAATAAAAATGCCTTATCATTTTTAAGTGCAAATTTTACTGTGTAAACCGACAGTATGTGTAGAATCCTGTTTCTTGTATTTTGGAATTTTGGATTAATACCTACAGAAAACAAAAAAAAAAGTATTGAATATAATTTGATGGCAGATAAAAACCACTTTGCCCATCTAATCTGACATGAACACATTAATACACTTGGGTTAATTGTTTTTGTTTGTTTGTTTGTTTGTAGCCAATTAACCTACCCATGATAAGCACCCATTCACAGGAGCATTGCCTCCCTGCCAGGGCAGTAGAGAGCCTGGTTGGGCCCAGGTACTTTTCAGGGGGCATGGCCTAATCACAGGAGGCGTGGCCATGCACCCTTGGAAAAAAAATACAGATTTTTTTATTTGAAGCATTTCATTGTCCACACTGCAGCCCAGCACACAGTAGTGTGTGCTGGGCTGAGAAGAGAAGCTGCAGCTGCTGCTTCCAGCTAAGGGAGGAGGGGGGGGGGGACCTGGGCCCTCACTGGGCCCCTCCATCAGACCTGGGCCCAGGTCATTTGTACCCTCTCCCCCCCTCTCTCGGTGCAACTGTTAGCATATAGGGGCAGATGTATTAACCTGGAGAAGGCATAAGGAAGTGATAAACCAGTGATATGTGCAAGGTGATAAACACACCAGCCAATCAGCTCCCATATGTAAATTAACAGTTAGGAGCTGATTGGCTGGTGCATTATCACCTTGCACTTAACACTGGTTTATCACTGGTTTATCACTTCCTTATGCCTTCTCCAGGTTAATACATCTACCCCATAGTCACAGACGCACGGCTGTACACCAGGGAAAGGGCTGATACTGGCATTAGCATATAGGGGCACATTTACTAAGCAGTGATAAGAGCAGAGAAGTGAGCCAGTGGAGAAATTGCTCATGGCAACCAATCAGCACTGAAGTAACTTATAATTTGCATACTATAAAATTATACAGAGCTGCTGATTGGTTGATGGGGCCACTTCTCCACTGGCTCACTTCTCCGCTCTTATCACTGCTTAGTAAATGTCCCCCATAGTCACAGACGCACAGCTGTACACCAGGGGAAGGGCTGATAGTAGCATTAGATACAGGGGTCTATTTACGAAGCCTTAGATGGAGATAAAGTCCACGGAGATAAAGTACCAGCCAATCCGCTTCTGACATGTCACAGACTGGGTTTGAAAAATGACAGGAGCTTATTGGCTGGGACTTTATCTCTGTTGACTTTATCTCCATCCAAGGCTTAGTAAATAGACCCCATAGTCACAGATGTGATTAATGGGTACAGATGGTAAAGCAGCGGCAGCAGAGTGCGCCCCTGAATCAGCCCCTGTACATTTATCTAACGACACACATTCAGTGAACAGATGCTATTTTCAGGGAGGTTATTAAGAAATCATATGACTCACGGCTCTTACAATATAGTTAGTTAATGAATGTGTTCTCCTGTTTCTTTTTGTATCATGTCAGAGACATGAACAGCTTCACCATAAACAGAAGGACGTTGTTATTATTAGTTCACTTGATTCTATTTATAACATTTCAGAGATATGAATGACTTCAACATAAATAAAAGAACATTTCTAATCTTATTGATCATGGTAAGTATGGAGGTCACTGACAATTGAAAGAAACTACATTAAAACATAGTACCAGAGTTGCTATCAGAAATTGTGGGGCCCAGTACAAATAAAACATGCAGGGCCCCCTCCCCTGGCCTTTTCCCCCACCCTTACCTTTTCCCACTTACTTATACTCTCTCTCTCTTCCCCAAAGCCCCGCCACCTTTATCCTGCGCCCTTTTACACCTTCCCTTTCACTACACCCCTTTTCTCCCTCCCTTTCTCTTCGCACTCTTTATTTAAACCCCCACAACCACCACCCCACATACAGACGCACAAAGGCGTATCACTGCTAGAGGCTGCGCTGCTCCAGGGGTACAGCTCGGCCCTCACACTGCACCCAGTTACTCTGCCAGCAGGGGGCATATTTTCATTTCTTAGTAGTGTGCTGTTGCAGAGTGGCACATCTGTCCCAGCTGGTTAAGTCTCTCCTCACTGTTGCTGGGAGGAGGCATAGCTTTGCTGAGCCTCTAGGAATAGCTATACCCCTGCACACCCACACAGTTCTGTGTCAAGAACAGGAAATTATGTCATGCTATAGACATACTTACCAACTACCCCAGAAGGTCAAGCAAGTCTGAAATTGGGGAGGGGGGAGTTCTCCCACTTGCCGAATGAAGTGAGCAACTGGAAGGTTGGATGATGTGAATCATATCAAGAGGGGTGTAGGGGGTGTCAGGGGACATGTACTCCATGTGCTCCATCCCTTAATCCGGCTATACACTGCAAATTATTTAAAATAAGCAGAGGGTAATAAGGGGTATCCAGCATCGGGTAGTGAAGCACTGACTGGACCGCCCTGTGGACACCCTATGAGGCGCCATAGACCAGGGCCGTAACTAGGTGTGTGCGGAGTGTGCTCCGCACATAGCGCTGCGGGGTAGAGGACGCTGTTGGCAGCACTTGTCATTTATGAATTATCTAATTACTTTCACTTGCAGCTTCCCTCCTTTTTGAAGACTAACATCTCCTAACCACCCCTGTCTCCTACCCCAATCCCTTTTGTCACTAAGAGCTATACAGCATTCATATACTTTACTTGATAAATCTTTGTTGCTCAGTCGCACTGTACTTTATTACATTTCGGGATGTTGATGTGCCCAGGATTCGATCCCGTTGCCTATGACATTGCAGTCAGACACTCTATTCATTGAGCTATCTGCCCTTACATAAAAAGCTAGAGAATTCCAAGCTGGAGAGTTTTAACTTTTTGAAGCTTACCTTGTACTGTACTTTGTGAAGGGGTGATAAGCGTTGTGGCTGGGCAGATTTATGTAGTGTGTGGCTGCAAGAAATTGCATGGAAGTGCTCAATTGTGGTGCTGGTTATTTTTTTTTTTTACTGGGTACAGGTAACTTCATATAGTTAGATATCTCACTGTTTCTGTGCGGGATCACGTGGTTCGGTCGGTGGGGTGTTTGGCTGGGATGCAGCATGAGAGTTTGGGTCCTCAGAGTGGCAGTATATTAAAATGTGTTATTTAATGAGGAGTATTGTGGCAGAATGGCGGCAAGCTCTCGGACTGAGTGCATGAATGTGGTATAAAGAGGATTTGTGTCCAAACCCATTTTCTTGCATTGTTCTATAAATGTGTCATGTCCCTTTCCCGCGAGGCATGCACCTTATTGAAACCTATTGAAAAAATGGGGAGGGGGGGGGGGGCGCCAATTCTCTTTCTGGCACAGGCACCAAAATGTCTAGCTACGGCTCTGCCATAGACAGCAGAATGCCTGTCTGGAGCTCCCAAAAGATGCTTTGAGTGTGTAAGTGTGTAAGTGTACCGCGTCCCCTCGCATGGCTCGCACACTTCGGGCACAGTATTATATTACCCCTCCAGGTCCACAAGTCCACTGGGATGGTAAAGTGTAAACAAGTCTGTTTTGGGGCAAAAATTCCTGCAAAAAAAAAAAATGCATGTCGACATTTTGACATGTCGGCATTTCATATGTCGGTATTCTGACTGTCGCCATTTTGACCATGTTGGCATAATGAATGTCGGTATTTTGACCGTGTCTGTATTTTGACTGTCAGTCAATGGGTGTCGGGATTATGACCGCCGGTATTGTGCCCATCGGTAAATCAACTGCTACCCATCAGAACACATATATATATATATATATATATATATATATATATAGTTTGCAAGTAGGTTCGGCACTCCAATATAACTGCAATTGCCTGCGTGCCCTTGTATAAATGTATAAAGTCCAGGCGTTTTCTGAAGACAGGGTGCGAGTCCCCAAAACGTTGAAGGAGTAAACTGATTGTTGTATCAGATCCTGCAGTGCCGTGTTTTGTGTTCTGCAGCATGCAGAAAACGCCTGGACTTATGTATATATATATATATATATATATATATAGAGAGAGAGAGAGAGAGAGAGAGAGAGAGAGAGAGAGAGACCATATACGGCCGGCACTCCAAGAGACTTGAAATGAAAACACTAAAGCAGTTGCTGAAGCCAACGTTTCAGGGCGATGCCCTTTTATCAAGACCAGATCGCAATGCGCAGGCACGTCATACGGATCGTTGCTGGGTGAGGGATTGTACGAAGAATACATTCGCACAGCCGATCGCAAGGAGATTAACAGGAAGAAGGCGATTGTGGGTGTCAACTGACCATTTTCTGGGAGTGTTTGGAAAAACGCAGGCGTATCCTAGCGTTTGCAGGGCGGGTGTCTGACGTCAATTCCAGCCCCGGACAGGATGAAGTGATCGCAGCGGCTGAATAAGTTCTGAGCTACTCAGAGACTGCACAAAACTTTTTTGTACTGCTCGGCTGCACATGCGATCGCACACTTGGAAAGCAAAAATACACACCCCTGTGGGCAGCGACTATCTGATTGACAGGCAGAGGCGGTCGCAGGGTGGGCGGGGGAGTGCCAACGATCAGATCTGAATTACCACCAGTGTGAGTGTGTTGATGCTTATTACGTGATACATTTCCATTGGTGAGGCATAAAAACCTGTAATCTTCCCCTTACTAAGACGAAATAGTGGAATAAACATTAGTAAAATAACAATGTAGCATGCAACACATTTAAAAACCCACAGCCTCCGGCAGACATTGGTGGTCATTCCGAGTTGTTCGCTCGCTAGCAGATTTTAGCAGCATTGCACACGCTAGGCCGCCGCCCTCTGGGAGTGTATCTTAGCTTAGCAGAATAGCGAACGAAAGATTAGCAGAATTGCTACTAAATAATTCTTTGCAGTTTCTGCGTAGCTCCAGACCTACTCACAGATTGCGATCAGTTCAGTTCGTTTAGTTCCTGGTTTGACATCACAAACACGCCCTGCGTTCGGCCAGCCACTCCCCCATTTCTCCAGACACTCCCGCGTTTTTCCCCGACACGCCTGCGTTTTTTAGCACACTCCCGGAAAACACTCAGTTACCACCCAGAAACGCCCCTTTCCTGTCAATCACTCACCGATCAGCAGTGCGACTGAAAAGCGCTGCACGAACAACAGCAAAACTGCTAAGTTTTTAGTTAAATAACTAAGCGCATGCGCACTGCGTACCAAGCGCATGCGCATTTAGCAACAAATTGCAGCATAGCGAAAATCGTCAACGCGCGAACAACTCGGAATGACCACCATTGTGTTGCTAGCAACAACAACATGTGAACATTTATCTGCAGCGTTCCATCCAGCTAAAAAAATGCATATGAAAATTCAGTGCGAAAATGCTAGTGCAAAAGAAAATAATTGGTGTAAAAATACGGTACCATAATGAAAACATGTATAAATATAATGATCAGTATGTTAGCATGGCAATAATCCTCACTATTCAAGCATGGTGAAACACTAGACTGGACTAAATAGCCGTTAGAAAAACAGACATCCTGTATTATATGGACACCGATACTAGTCCAATATGTTATGAGGAATACTCTAGTAAATTATAAAAAGTTCAGTCAATCCTAGTGTATCCCATACTTACCGACATTTTCTTTCTCCTCTCCGGGAGAAGCCCGGAGAGGAGACGCTGCAGTGACTTCGGGGGGCGGGGCCGGACTGTGACATCACTAAGCTCCGCCCCACATTGGGAAATGCCACGATTCGCGGGTCCGCGGGAAGGGGGCGGGGCTAAAATGACGCGATTTGCATCATTTTAACCCCTTCTCCACCCGACGGACCCGCGAATCGGGAGGTTATCTCTCCATCCTGCTCGCATCACTAGGGTGCGAGCAGGATGCGGGAGACCTGCCCACTCTTCCGGGGGTGCGGGGGGCTACCCCAAAAAACGGGAGCCTCCCGCAGCTTCCGGGAGAGTAGGTAAGTATGCGTTTACCCCTCCGGGTTGTAACGTGTTGAGTCTATGTATCCATAAAGACTGCAGCAGTTTTTTGCCCCTGTTGTCACCCCTCAGTGATTCAGGAACATCATCAATGATGCAATGATTAAGCATTGCCGTGCCATGCCTTTGTACTGCAAAGTGACGAGCTACAGGCTGCTCTCCACTACCAGACGCTAATGTAGTACGGTTGGGCTGTCTGTGCTGTGCCATCCTGATTTTGAATTGGCATTCAGTTTTGCCAATGTACTGCAGTACCGTCCACAAGGACACATGATTGCATAGATCACACATTTTGTACTACATGTCAAAGGCCACTTGATAGGGAATTTTTGGCCCGAGAATGGATGTGCTATTGTGTCACCAGGTGACATGTATGGGCAGGTGGTACAGCCCGGACACCTATAGCACCCATACTTATGGGTCAAAAAGTGCGTTGGGGTCTTTTTAAATTTTGTGATGTCTGTCTTCATCACAACATCTTTAATGCTTTTACCCCTAGTATAGCTTAGCCGCCTATTGTGTAAAGCTCCTAAATCCAGGTCGGATCACTATGGGCCACAATGCTCTCATCCTTCTGTTGATAAACTCAATTTTAGAGTTGAATTAGTTGACCCACGGGATTGTATTCGTCATAACCTTACTAACAGTAGGAATTTATAAATCATCTCTCCTCTTGTGCCTTAGTTCTAGCTGCCTTCAATCATTTTAATGGATACCCCCTTGTCAGAAGCCTGTGCTCCATATCATCTAACTGTTTTAGGGTTTCCTCCTTTTCGTTATTCAGGGTCTACAGACCCTGAGGAACTGCAAATAAGGTAGTCCTTTTACCATGGCCACCGCCCACCGGATGGAAAAAAATTCCGCCACAGCGCTGCCAGATGCACAAATGCCCCCACAGTGCTTCCAGATATACATTATATGCCCCCAGCAGTGCTGCCAGATACACATTATATGCCCCCAGCAGTGCTGCCAGATACACATTATATGCCCCCAGCAGTGCTGCCAGATACACATTATATGCCCCCACAGTGCTGCCAGATACACATTATATGCCCCCACAGTGCTGCCAGATACACATTATATGCCCCCCCAGTGCTGCCAGATACACAAATGTCCCCAGTGCTGCCAGATACACAAATGCCCCCAGTGCTGCCAGATACACTAATGCCCCCAGTGCTGCCAGATACACAAATGTCCCCAGTACTGCCAGATATACAAATGCCCCCACAGTGCTGCCAGGTACACAAATGCCCCCAGTGCTGCCAGATACACAAATGCCCCCACAGTGCTGCACTGCCAGATACACAAATGTCCCCAGTACTGCCAGATATACAAATGCCCCCACAGTGCTGCCAGGTACACAAATGCCCCCAGTGCTGCCAGATACACAAATGCCCCCACAGTGCTGCACTGCCACATACACAAATATCCCCAGTACTGCCAGATATACAAATGCCCCCACAGTGCTGCCAGGTACACAAATGCCCCCAGTGCTGCCAGATACACAAATGCCCCCACAGTGCTGCACTGCCAGATACACAAATGTCCCCAGTGCCAGATAACCGGATCCCAGTGCGGCGGGGATGGGCAGTGCGCAGTGTGCTGAGGTCTGGGAGCTTCGACCCGGCACCTCAGCTACATGCAGGCAGAGAGCTACAGCAGCGATGTCCCGAGCTGCTGTACACCCATCCCGCCCTCAACCCCGGGCTCACTCACCGCGATGTATGGTCTGCGGCGCGGCTCTCCCCCCGTCCTCGGCTGCCAGTCATCTCAAATATGGCGCCGGTCCAAGAGACAATCAAAGCTCGCAGCCCTGCAGCCAATCAGGAGCCGCCGCTGCCGGTCCACAAGCTCTGATTGGCTGTTGGCCGGCACCATATTAGAAATGGGCAGCCGCCCTTAAATAGCCAGCGCCCTGCGCGGGCGCTCCAGTCGAAACATGTCTGGAGCCGGCCCTGCTATATTATTAATGATCTGTATAATTATCTTGTCATTTACAGCAATATTGTTGTATTTAAGTTGAAGCCATTTAAATCTCTGAAATGTAACAAACAGAAACATGCAAATTCATTCGTGAACATAATGTGTTTTAGACACCATTATGTTATGATGAAACTGTACACTAGAGTGAACATATCTGTTGGTTACAGAAGCAGTTATTTTTATTACTGGTATCTTGCATCTGAGGTCAGATGTCATGAAAGTCACATGATCACTAGGATCCCTTTTGTCCCCAGGACAACCTGAATTATTTGTAGTACAGTATGTATTCAATAAGGTGCTGGAGACAATACTTAGAGATTCTGATCCATTTTAACGGAATTAATAATAAATCAATAAAATAAAAATAAAAAACAATATAAACTACCCCTCCTGCGGACCCGCATTGTCTCTCCACATGCTTCCATACTGTGAATGGCTGTCAGCACTTTGATTGGTGGATAGCTCCATCTACCAATCTGCATGGGTACTGCCATTCACTGTTTGGCTGCAGGCTGTGGGAGGCAGATAGAGAAACGTTTCTGATTGTACAATCTCTACCTGCCTCCAAAAAAGTTCCGGAAGCACCATCCCAGGGGACAGATGCCCCCTGGCCTATGGCCTAGCGTGCCACTGATGAAGGCACCTAGAATCATGGAGCCCTGGGCAGCTGAAAAGCAGAGTCTGCTACTAATTAAATTGCATGCATCTTTTTGCTGTGTTGCGATCAGATAGTCGCCGCCTATGGGGAAGTGTTTTTTCGCTTTGCAAGTGTGCGAACGCTTGCAGCTGAGCGGTACAAAAAGTTTTTTGTAGTTTCTAAATAGCACTGGACTTACTCAGCCACTGCGATCACTTCAGTCTTTTTGGTCCCGGAATTGATGTCAGACACCCGCCCTGCAAACACTTGGACACGCCTGCATTTTTCCAAACACTCCCAGAAAACAGTCTGTTGACACCCACAAACGCCCTCTTTCTGTCAATCACCTTGCGATCGGCTGTGCGAATTGATTCTTCATTAAATTCATTGCCCAGCACCGATCCTCTTTGTACCCGTACGATGTGCCTGCTCATTACGGTGCATATGCATGCGCAATTTGGCCGAGATTTAACCTGATCGCAGCACTACAAAAAGTTGCTAGCGAGCTATCATCTCGGAATGACCCCCATTGTACAAGACGGTATGTACATTTGACCTCTAGCGCCTGTCTTCCCGGCGGCGGGCATTTTTGATGGCTTTTTTTTTTTTATACTGCACTGTAGAGAAGCGTTTCTGCAGCCTCCAGCGCTTCTCAATCATCTACGGGGATCTGCGGCGGATAGCAAAAAGGTTGTGCGTGTGTGTGTGTGTGTGTGTGTGTCATCATGCTCCCCCTCCCCCCCAGGACGCAGTGTGTGCATGTGTCATCATGCCTCCTCCCCAGGACGCAGTGTGTGTGTGTGTGTCATCATGCTCCCCCAGCCCCCCAAGAAAGAAGTGTGTGCAGGTGCATGTGTCATCATGCCTCCCCCCCAGGACGCAGTGTGTGTCATTATGCCTTCCCCTCCCCCCCAGGACGCAGTGTGTGTCATCATGCTCCCCCTCCCCCCCAGGACGCAGTGTGTGCATGTGGATGTGTCATCATGCCTCCCCCCCTAGGACGCAGTGTGTGTCATTATACCCTCCCCTCCCCCCCAGGACGCAGTGTGTGCATGTGTCATCATGCCACCCCCCCAGGACGCAGTGTGTGTCATTATGCCCTCCCCTCCCCCCCAGGACGCAGTGTGTGCATGTGTGTGTCATCATGCCCCCCCTCCCCCAGGACCCACAGTATGAATGTGTGTCACCAAGCCCCCTCCCACCCCTAGGAAGCAGTATGTGTGGTACCATGGCAAACCCCCCATATGTCTAGCACCCACCCTCCCATCCTTTGTTGGCAACGCTCAATGTAACCCTTGGCAACGCGCTGGAGACCCCTGACAACGCGCATGAAATCCCTGGCAACGCACATGAAACCCCTGTGAGCATGGAACCCAGAGCATGAAACCCCTGACAACGTGCATGAAACCCTTGACAACGAGCATGAGACCCCTGACAACAGGCAGGTAATTTAAAAGTAATTAGAAGCCTTATTGTGTTGCATCATTTGTAAGGGGCATTATTCTATGTGGGGCATAAAATGGTGTCAGGGCCATAACTGTGTGTGGCATAATATGTAATTGACATTACAGTGTGTGGCATAATGCATAATGGGCATTACGGTGTGTGGCATATTGCATAATGGGCATTACAATGTGTGGCATATTGTGTAATAGCATAATGTGTAATGGGCATTAGTCACTGCCGCGGCTGCCCACTCATTCCCGCTCCCGCCGAGCACCCACCAGCAAAAACATAAATCGGCACCTCTGAATATGGGCATCTGTTCTTGCACCTAGCATGATTTTGTAACTATGCTGACATATTAGCTGACATTTGTCATAACCGTTACTTATGTTCATAGCAGGAAGGCTATAGCTAATGGATAGCATAGCCACAGGGCCGGTTCAAGGGCGCTCTGCGCCCCGGGCAGGAAAAGGGGCGTGGCCTAATACAGGGGCGTGGTCAGTTACGCCCCCTGTACATTGCTAGCGCCGCTTGAATGCTGAGCGGTGCGCGATGACGTCATCGCGCACCGCACAGCAAAAGGTCCTCTCCACGAAGGGAAACTAGACGCTATGCGCACCGCTCAGCAAAGTTACTCTCCACGAAGGGAAACTAGACGCATAGCGTCTAGTTCCCTTCACAGGAGGCGGACGGGGACGGCAGCGGAGGCGGACGGGGGACACAGCGGGCAACAGTGGCGGATCTTGCCACGGTGCGGCGACCTCCGGATGGCGCCAGCGCCCTCCGGAAGGCGGCGCCCCGGGCAAAAGTCCTGCTTGCCCGTGGCAAGATCCGCTACTGCATAGCCATAGCTAGGCATGCAGAGGGCCTAGGAGCCACCATTATCGCTGCTCTGTGATACATGTATTTGGCATGCTGGAGGCCTGGAACAGCATTCTGCAGCTTCTCCTTGGTCCTGGTGGCCCTGCAATGGCCTTGGTGGATGGTATACTTATCAGCTCACATGTCAAGTAGAAAGTTTTGACCACCTATACCAAGCCTGGTGAACATGTGACTCTCCAACTGTTGTGAAACTACACATCCCAGCATGCCCTGCCACAGTTTTAGTATTGCCTAATAGCAAAACCATTGGGGGGCATGCTGGGACTTGTCATTTCATAACAGCTGGAGACCCACAGGTTGGCCGGGTCTATACTAAATTCAGAGCATATACAGTACTTGCATCTATGTTCTAAAGTAAAAGCAATTTCCTTTATAATTCCTATTCAAGAATGTCTCTGCACATATTCATAATGAGGAAAATGAACTGTACCATGTCGGGCACATACTGTATAGAGATGGCCATAAATGTAATTTTTGCATTTTGACCTTTGAAAAATGGGTCTCATTCAATTGAAATGTGTTTTCATCCTTATTATGTATGGCATTCATGTGACTAGCTGGACAGTTAATCATAATCATGCTGTCATGGTGATGGGCCTATTTTTTATCTGGGGCCTGTAGCTCCATCCGCCCTATTGTTAATATGGCCCTGGGTATACTTACCTAGAGTAGTGTGGCAAAGGGGTTCACTACGGGTGGCCGGCGGTCGGGCTCCCGGCGACCAGCATCCCGGCGCCGGGAGCCCGACCGCCGGCTTACCGACAGCTTGGCGAGCGCAAATGAGCCCCTTGCGGGCTCGCTGCGCTCGCCACGTTACGGGCACGGTGGCGCGCTACGCGCGCCACACTATTTTATTCTCCCTCTATGGGGGTCGTGGACCCCCACGAGGGAAAATAAGTGTCGGTAAGCCGGCGGTCGGGCTCCCGGCGCCGGTATACTGAGCGCCGGGAGCCCGACCGCCGGCAAACAGAAGACCACCCGTGGCAAAGGGATGGCCATCGGTGGGTAATTTTGTTGGGATGACAATCGATTGGTTAACTATTATTGATGGCAGTGTCGGACTGTGGTATGAAGGGCCCACCAGGGTAATGCAGTGGTAGGGGCCCATGTTAAGGGTGTGTTGCCTGCCATCACATTGGCTTGCCTGACTTTTAGAGAGTGCATGGGCTGGGCCCCATGATAAATCTATATAGTAAATACAGTGCTACAATGCACTGTAGAAAATACACCATAATATTGGCCCTCATTCCGAGTTGATCGGTCGCAAGGCGAATTTAGCAGAGTTACACACGCTAAGCCTACGCCTACTGGGAGTGTATCTTAGCTTCTTAAAATTGCGACCGATGTATTCGCAATATTGCGATTACAAACTACTTTGCAGTTTCAGAGTAGCTTCAGACTTACTCTGCCTGTGCGATCAGTTCAGTGCTTGTCGTTCCTGGTTTGACGTCACAAACACACCCAGCGTTCGCCCAGACACTCCTCCGTTTCTCCAGCCACTCCTGCGTTTTTTCCGGAAACGGTAGCGTTTTCATCCACACGCCCCTAAAACGCCGTGTTTCCGCCCAGTAACACCCATTTCCTGTCAATCACATTACGATCGCCGGAGCGATGAAAAAGCCGTGAGTAAAAATACTATCTTCATTGTTAAATTACTTGGCGCAGTCGCAGTGCGAATATTGCGCATGCGTACTAAGCGGATTTTCATTGCGATGCGATGAAAAATACCGACCGATCAACTCGGAATGAGGGCCATAGTGCAGTATAAAGTAACATACTGTATGTATAATGTAGAATTCACAGTCTGGAACCTGGGCGGGCCTCCTGGGTGTGTGGCCCACAGGGGGGTGCCCCTGTGGGCCAGTCCAACCCTGATTGATGGTCACAGTGGATGGTAGCATTGGTGGTTAACCTCGATGGTATGACACCATTGACAGGAGATCCATCAATGGTTTCACCCACCTGTGGTCATCCCTGCTCTATTACTCACCAGGCAGAGGTCCATTCAGAGATGGGGATGGGTCTTTGTGAGTCACGTCATTTGGCCTAATTCTGAGTTGATCGCAGCAGCAAATTTGTTAGCAGTTGGGCAAAACCATGTGCACTGCAGGAGGGGCAGATATAACATGTGCAGAGAGAGTTAGATTTGGGTGGGGTGTGTTCAAACTGAAATCTAAATTGCAGTGTAAAAATAAAGCAGCCAGTATTTACCCTGCACAGAAACAAAATAACCCACCCAAATCTAACTATCTCTGCAAATGTTATTTCTCATACGTCCTAGAGGATGCTGGGGACTCCAACAGGACCATGGAGTATAGACGGATCCGCAGGAGCTTGGGCACACTATAAAGACTTAAACTGGGTGTGAACTGGCTCCTCCCTTTATGCCCCTCCTCCAGACCTCAGTTAGACTTTGTGCCCAGGATTGATGGGTCACACACTAGGAGAGCTCTACTGAGTTTCTCTGAAAGACTTTTGTTAGGTTTTTTCATTTTCAGGCAGACCTGCTGGCTACAGGCTGCCTGCAGCGTGGGAGTGAGGGGAGAGAAGCAGGACCTACTTCTTCTTAGTTTAAAGGCTCTGCTTCTCGGCTACTGGACACCA
This sequence comes from Pseudophryne corroboree, assembly GCF_028390025.1. Classification (NCBI taxonomy): domain Eukaryota; kingdom Metazoa; phylum Chordata; class Amphibia; order Anura; family Myobatrachidae; genus Pseudophryne; species Pseudophryne corroboree. The sequence continues at coordinate 1,069,633,567 of NC_086444.1, forward strand.
TTAGCTCCAGAGGGTTCGATCACTTGGTTCGCCCGACGCCTAGCTGCTTGTTCCCGGAGCCGCGCCGTCAATCCCCTCACAGAAGCCTGAAGAAAGAAGCCGGGTGAGTATTGGAAGAAAAGAAGACTTCAGTGACGGCAGAAGACTTCAGTAACGGAGGTAACAGCAGCAGTAGTGCTGCGCTCCATGCTCCCACACACCAACGTCTCTGGCAGGGTGCAGGGCGCTGGGGGGGAGCGCCCTGGGGGCATGTTGCTGAGGGTCTACAATGCTGGCGGGGGACATATTTTGGTGCCTGGGCACAGCGTATGTTCACCCCACCAGGGTGCCGCAGGGGGGAGAGACAGTGGTAGTGCTGCGCACCCTGCTCCCACACATACCATCACCTGCAGGGTGCAGGGCGCTGGGGGGGGGGGGGGGGGGGAGCGCCCTGGGCAGCATATAGCATTTAATATGTAGTTCACTGGCGGGGGGGGCATACTTCGGTGCCCGCCCCGCCAGTGCGCCGCGAACGGGAGGGAGCAGCAGCGGTAGCGCTGCGCTCCCTGCTCCCGCACTCCACCGGCCTGCAGGGCGCTGGGGGGGAGCGCCCTGGCCAGCATATATATATATATATATGTAATATAATATGTATGATATGTAGATCACTGGCGGGGGGACATACTTCGGTGCCCGCCCCGCCAGTGCGCCGCGAACGGGAGGGAGCAGCAGCGGTAGCGCTTTGCTCTCTGCTCCCGCTCTCCATCGGCCTGCAGGGTGCAGGGCGCTGGGGGAGAGCGCCCTGGGCGGCATTTATGAAAGGATCCCGGGCGGGGGAACATACCTGGACACCGGGTGTCTTCGCCCCGCCAGGATACCGCAGCGTGCACGCTGCGGTCCATGGCTCCCACACACCAACGGCTTCCGTGGGTGCGGGGCGCAGGGGGGGCGCCCTGGGCTGCGTTGGGACAAAAGCGAGTTATACAGGGGGTTACCCCATGTATATAGGGTCCCCAGCTAGTTTTTGGGTTTATATAATTTTATAATTTGAGCGGGCTTAAGCGCGCCGGGAAGGGGCGGAGCTTAGCCCTCACAGGGAAATTAGCGCCATTTTCCTCAGATCCCCGCCAGGACTTGCTGGATAGTGAGTTGGAGGGGGGGCACAGTGTTTTAAAGCTATATAGGTGTCATATAGCCTTAGGTTTGATAATGGGCGCATAATTACATATATTCACGGTTTCCCTGTTTGTACCCACTATTGGTTAGTCGACATATGTCGGCAGGTGTGAGGGCTTTGTCACAAGCTGCTGTGGGGATAACTGTCGGCTTCGCCGGCGCATGGCAGTACTTGATTCAGGAAATTAAGTATTAGCAAATTAGTACACACGATAGGGGAGATACAGTGTTTGGGGATGCCCTGTCGGCATCAACGGTATTTTCTGGGTAAAAAAAAAATTAAAAAATTGTCAGGCTGTTATTGCCTTGTACCTGTATACATATATATATTTATATATATTTTTATTGGTATATGTGGGGGGAGTGTTATCAGAATTGTATTTGTATCCTTCCCTCGGACTCCTCGGGGTTCCGTGATTATTTTTTGCCCGCTTACTATTCCTTTCTGTCGACATTTATTAAGTTTCTGTCAACCTCAACGTTCCTGGTAGATCCACATCGGGGGCGTGTCAGTACATGGTCATACACATTCACAACACATTACCGTCACTAGAGACCTGACAGGTCTGGACAATCCACTTGCGTATAGGTTATATCTATATGTGTATATATGTAGATATATGTTTATATATGCATGGTTAGGATATATGTGTTTTATTGTGTATTACCTGATGTATATCCATGAATGCTGAAATAATGGTATTCTTATCATGCACTGATCGCTCTGTTGATTAAGCTCTAGATTGGCCGTGACGAGTTGGTTCGATCCTCTCAGGGAGTCCAAATATTCTTCTCTTCACATCGTGGAGAGAAAATTATGACAGTCAACTCCTGGCCGACGCAGAGCCCGGTCGCAAGGGAACATACACCGCTAGCTAAGTGAAATTTTATTTCTATACTTTGACCTTGTTGCGCTGTATGCACTTGAGGGAGTGTTGTTTTCGGGTAGGCATCCGATAGAATTACCCTACCCGGTGTGGGTAGGCTTGTCTATGTTTGTTTTACCTTATAACATTGCAGTAGGCTGCCACGTGACGGAGGTGTGACCGGAAAAATGCGAAGGATGTCTCCGGGAGATGATGGAGGAAGGTAGACAGCTGTTTGGTGGCCTATGGTCAGTCAATCTCGGCGGATTCCTCTGGTAAGTCTAACTTCGTGTGTTAGCCTCTTTCACAACGCTTGGTGACGCATTCTTTTGTGGGATGTGGTCGTTTTAACCGGTTCGATACAGTCCTTTTTTCGGTTCTGTGTAGTCAGGGGAAGGTGAAAAGGTAAGAGTTCTGCAGCCTTGTTAGGTTTGCAGTAGTGGATGTCGTTTTCTGTTTCCTCCACATCCACCACTTGTCGCTGAGTCTATCGGGCTGGTCCCCACTCCGGTGGGCACTCGTCTACTATGTTTCAGTTGGTCCAGGAATAGACTGGGACCTGTGGGTTATTTATAGAATCCAAAGGGGAACATTCGGAGTTACGGTTGTTTCCCCTTACTGTTTTTCTAATAGTTCTTGCTGTTCCACTCTGGAAGGGAAGATAGTACGCAACGCCGTACAGAGATGCGTCAGGATCAGCACATTGTCCGGTGGTCCCTGTATAAAGGGGCAAATCGTTGTTTCTCTCTGACTTTTCCTTGACACAGGGATCGGCTGTTGTTTCCAACAACACAAAGGTTGGAGGTGGTTTTTTCAGAGTTGATAATGACCGGTAAACGTTTGGGGTTTTTCCATGTGAAAAGAGGTCTGCAGATCCAGGGTTGGATTGGTTTTCCTGTAACACTTCATCAAGATGTTCAGTTACTTAACCGGTTGGCTGCGGCCGGAGAGGCCTTTTTTGGTGAGAGGCTTTATTGCCGGAGTGGTTTTCAAGAGACCAGTTGAAAAGGTGGTCCGGGTCTCACCTGCACACGCACATGAATATAAGCCTAACGGCCAGGACATCGCTCCTTTGGTGTCTGCTCGGTTCTCTCCTTCTAGAGGGATGAAGGTTCGAGTTCCGGGTGTAAATCCTGGTGTCCGTGCATACAGATCTCCGAGATGGAGGAGCAGTACTTGCAAGGGACGTGTTTCTAGGGGATAGCGTAGAGTTGAAAAACTTGTCTGATATAACTTGCTTGAATTAAGTTTGGTTTCGACAAACGTTTTCTTCGTGTTCTGCCCGTGATAGTTCTGCTCGACGTCTTGTCAGCAGTGGCATAAGTGAACCGCTATGGCGGAACAAGGAGCAAAGCGGCACTGGCAGTAGATGCACAGTTTTGCCGTTGGGTGGAGAGTCTGGTAACCGCTATCTTAACTAGCTTCGTTCCGGAGGTGAACAACGGAGAAATAGATTTCCTCTGCTGCCGTGATCTCCATCCGGGAAAAATTTGGTCGTCATCGAGGAGTTTTCACAGTCGTGACAAGTCTTTGTGGATTGTCGCAATTGGATATGTTGGCGTCTCGCCTCCAGGAGAGGCCTCAGGGTTATTGTTCCAGGTCAGGGGACGCTTAAGCTATAGCAGTGGACAACCTCGTGACACCGTGGTTTTTAGTCGGTCTAGGTGGCCTCTCCGCTTTCATTTTGGTTTGAAGGTGATGAACGTGGGATGAACTAAGGTTCAGGCGATCCTCTTGGATCCGGTCTTACCACGGAGGGTTTGCTATCCAGGTGTTCATGATTTACTCATAGAAGATTCCTGACCTTTTTCTTTATGTGAGGATCTGTGACAACAGGATCAGGGCGTGTTTCAAGACTTACCGCGGCTGCGTCTGACGTCGTGGCGGTGGAATGCCATATCCTAATCCGAAAGGGTGTTCCCAGTGAAGTCCTTTCCTTAATTCGTTAAGTTAAGAAAGAAGTAACGGCTAAGCTTTACCACTGTAGTGGACGTAACTATGTGTTTTGGGTGTATCCAGGAAGGCTCCCATGGAAGTCTTTCAGCTAGGTCGTTCTTATCCATGCTTTACAAACCGGTGTGGAGGCAAGTTTAGAGTTGGGAGTGTGGCCTAATAATTTCTTTACGAAAACTTCTTTCTTGGAAAGTGGTCATGCTCTTGGCTTTGACATCCGTAAGGCAGGTGTCGGATGTGGTGGTTTTGTCTCACAAGAGCCTTGTTTGATCTTTCGTGTGGATAGAAAGGAATTGAGAACTTGTTTAGTAGTTCTGCCGAGAGTGGTTTCGCAGAATTTGGCCTATTTTGGTGCCGGTGGTTAGTGGTTACTTAGGCATTAGCTGATTCAAATTCCCTTGATGTAGCCAGGGATTTGAATATTTAGGTCGCCATTTGGTTACACGCTAGATCTGGATGCTATTTGGCATGTTCGTTCTACGGCTGGATTGCCGTCACCGAAGTTGGTGGAGGCCCATTATACTGGGAAGATGGGCTCTTCTTGGGCGGATGCCCGAGGAGTCTCGGCGGATCAACTTTGCCGAGTGGATACTTGGTCGGGTTCAAGCGCTTTTGCAATGCTCTGCAAGTTTGATACCCTGGTGGAGGGGGACCTTTTGTTTGCTCAATAGGTGCTGCAGAGTAGTTCGCACTCTCCCGCCTGTTCTGGAGCTTTGGTATTGACCCCATGGTCCTGTTGGAGTCCCCAGCATCCTCTAGGATGTATGAGAAAATAGGATTTTGGTACTTACCGGTAAATCCTTTTCTCTTAGTCCGTAGAGGATGCTGGGCGCCCGTTCCAGTGCGTACTGTGTCTGCAGTTGTTGTTTTTGGTTATACTTTCGTGGTGTTTCTTCTCTGTCAGACTGTTGTTGTTGCTGTTCAGGCAATGGCATGAGGTGTCTTATTATTGGTTGTGTTAGCACACAGGTTGTGTTACATATTCTCTCAGAATGTGGCTGTGTCTTTGTCATGACGTAGGCTTGTTTTCTATTAAATGCCACGTTCTGCGGTATGTTCGTGGTGTGAGCTGGTATGAAACTCACTGTGTTTATAAATTCTTTCCTCGAAATGTCCATCTCTCCTGGGCACAGTTTCTAACTGAGGTCTGGAGGAGGGGCATAGAGGGAGGAGCCAGTTCACACCCAGTTTAAGTCTTTATAGTGTGCCCAAGCTCCTGCGGATCCGTCTATACCCCATGGTCCTGTTGGAGTCCCCAACATCCTCTACGGACTAAGAGAAAAGGATTTACCGGTAAGTACCAAAATCCTATTATCTGCCCCCCCCCTGCAGTGCACATGGTTTTGCCCAATTGCTAACAAACTTGCTGTTGTGATCAACTCAGAATTACCCCCATGGAGCGGGGATAGCTTACCTGTCCTGACGCAAAGGGGAAAATTGTGCTACTGATGTATGGCTGAATGCAAGATGTACATCAGCTAGCTGAACTAAAATTGGCAACAAGTCCTTGCCTACAGGGCCTTCTGGGACCTGCAGTGCACCAGTAAATTAAATGGCAAACAAAAACAACCAAAAAATACACTGCTCAAAAAAATAAAGGGAACACTAAAATAACACATCCTAGATCTGAATGAATGAATGAAATATTCTTATTAAATACTTTGTTCTTTACATAGTTGAATGTGCTGACAACAAAATCACACAAAAATTATCAATGGAAATCAAATTTATTAACCCATGGAGGTCTGGATTTGGAGTCACCCTCAAAATTAAAGTGGAAAAACACACTACAGGCTGATCCAACTTTGATGTAATGTCCTTAAAACAAGTCAAATTGAGGCTCAGTAGTGTGTGTGGCCTCCACGTGACTGTATGACCTCCCTACAACCCACACAAGTGGCTCAGGTAGTCCAGCTCATCCAGGATGGCACATCAATGCGAGCTGTGGCAAGAAGGTCTGCTGTGTCTGTCAGCGTAGTGTCCAGAGCATGGAGGCGCTACTAGGAGACAGGCCAGTACATCAGGAGACATGGAGGAGGCCCTAGAAACAGACTCCATGAGGGTGGTATGAGGGCCCGACGCCCACAGGTGGGGCTTGTGCTTACAGCCCAACACCGTGCAGGACGTTTGGCATTTGCCAGAGAACACTAAGATTGGCAAATTCTCCACTGGTGCCTTGTGCTCTTCACAGATGAAAGCAGGTTCTCACTGAGCACATGTGACAGACGTGACAGAGTCTGGAGACGCCAAGGAGAACGTTCTGCTGCCTGCAACATCCTCCAGCATGACCGGTTTGGCAGTGGGTCAGTAATGGTGTGGGGTGGCATTTCTTTGGGGGGCCGCACAGCCCTCCATGTGCTCGCCAGAGGTAGCCTGACTGCCATTAGGTACCGAGATGAGATCCTCAGACCCATTGTGAGACCATATGCTGGTGCGGTTGCCCCTGGGTTCATCCTAATGCAAGACAATGCTAGACCTCATGTGGCTGGAGTGTGTCAGCAGTTCCTGCAAGACAAAGGCATTAATGCTATGGACTGGCCCGCCCGTTCCCCAGACCTGAATCCAATTGAGCACATCTGGGACATCATGTCTCGCTCCATCCACCAATGCCACGTTGCACCACAGACTGTCCAGGAGTTGGCGGATGCTTTAGTCCAGGTCTGGGAGGAGAACCCTCAGGAGACCATCCGCCACCTCATCAGAAGCATGCCCAGGCGTTGTAGGGAGGTCATACAGGCACATGGAGGCCACAGACACTACTGAGCCTCATTTTGACTTGTTTAAGGACATTACATCAAAGTTGGATCAGCCTGTAGTTTGTTTTTCCACTTTAATTTTGAGGGTGACTCCAAATCCAGACCTCCATGGGTTAATAAATTTGATTTCCATTGATAATTTTTGTGTGATTTTGTTGTCAGCACATTCAACTATTTAAAGAACAAAGTATTTAATAAGAATATTTCATTCATTCAGATCTAGGATGTGTTATTTTAGTGTTCCCTTTATTTTTTTGAGCAGTGTATATATCAGTGATGTGCGGTGAGGAGAGGCAGGTGAGGCAGAGCCCTTCCTGTCATACTAACCTATAAGCCAGAGTTTTGACTATATAAAGTATATAAAACATACAAATAATATATTATAAATATCTTCTTTGTATTATTCTACTCATTTCTAAAGTTAAAATGCTGGAGTAAAAGTCTCCAGAGTCTCCCCTGCCTATCTTACTTGCACATCTCTGATCAAAACTAGCCAAATTTCCAGCAGTATATGCTGTTGCACCTGTGTATAATGCTCACATGTACCCTTGGGCTAATATATTGTGTGTAAATCTGGCTCTGGTACTAGCCAGTGCCTCCCCAGTCATTTACCTCACCGCACGTCCCTGATATAAGAGAGTTTTCTCTGAAACCTTGACAGTATTCAGACAAGAAAAAGAGACCAATCTGTGCGCAACAGGATTAATTTCTAAAATATAGTATTTTTATTAATAATCCAAAATATGGATAGAAAAAAATTAAAATATAATGTATATAAAAATACACAGTATACACTATATAATTCAGAAGTGACCTCACAGTAATGTTGAACAATTTGTAGCAAATTTTAAACCATCTGGATCATAAAAGAACCTGTAATAATGCCACAATCACTCTAAACTTAACTCGTGATATAATCACAATAAGATCCCTTAATAAAAATCACACTGCAGTACACTGATTCATTAACCATAAAATGTCCACATATGCTGGCCAGCCTGTAATTAAATGAGGTGTGTTACACCTATAGGTTCATCCAAGGAATCAGTTGTTTTGTATAATTAATGTCTATACCACAGTACTGTGATTAAAATGAAAAAAAGAAAGAAAGAGAACCATATAGTTGAACCATTTGTATGCCATGCAATTGGGTACCGTCGGTATATAACAAGTGCCTCCTCTTTGCTGAAAGTTAAATATCCTCCCCGTGCCACTGATGTAAGGAGCTATTTAGTGGGGATATTTTTTGTAGAGTAACCGTCTCTGACACTTGTACTTGTGCTGGTTCACTAGCTGGAATCACCCAAGACCTCCGTTATCTGTATTCCACGTACCGGCATTCACTGCATCGCCCGGTTACCACCCAAATAGTGCGGCTGGAATATCCTTAACAGCCGGTGTCCAAAACACGTTGATACACGGAGTCCCTTTGCAGCGGGTTTAGGGTGTAGTAATTACCCAGCAATTACGGCAGTGGTGGCTGACATTCACCGTACTGCCTGGAAGCTATTCAGCTAGCACGGCTGATTTTACCTATTAGAGCCGGAGTCCAATATACCGAGATGTGTAGAGTCCCTTGTTGCAGGTTCAGAAATGTTCAAATTCCCCAGTGATTAGGGCAATAGTAGATGATCCAAATACAGAGGTCACTCCAGAGCTAATACCTAACGCGTTTCTCGACCATTAGCCCCGGTCGTTTCATCAGAGGTAGATAGAGGGAAGTTCCCCTCTAGCCATATTTAAAGCCCCAGACTAATTATCAAATAAAAACAGCTGCTAGTCTTATTCAACTCTGTGGAGCAAAATTTAAAGTGATAAAGGACCATAAAATTCAAATATACATCCACACAATAGAATTAAATACCAAAATACTCAGGAATGGAATAGATAACACATAAACAAAATCCCGCATCCATCACTCTTAAAAAATGATAATAATCATTTCCGTAATTACATAATTAAATTGATAACGGCACCAATAAGGTACTATAAAATTCCAAACAGTGACATAAATACACACTTTAATATAAATATATACTCAAATAATGAGGAAACATTTAACCAATGATGATGGTGATATTATAATTATTATATATATTATAATATTCAAATAATGCTGAATTCATCCGTGGAATCGACCGAAGGAAAAAGACAGACACAAAACGGAGAGATATATTTAAACTCATCCAGAGTGTGTCTGTCAACCATCCGTCAAACCCACAGTCACACTTCAAAAAATAATAATAATATTCCTTGGATGAACCTATAGGTGTAACACACCTCATTTAATTACAGGCTGGCCAGCATATGTGGACATTTTATGGTTAATGAATCAGTGTACTGCAGTGTGATTTTTATTAAGGGATCTTATTGTGATTATATCACGAGTTAAGTTTAGAGTGATTGTGGCATTATTACAGGTTCTTTTATGATCCAGATGGTTTAAAATTTGCTACAAATTGTTCAACATTACTGTGAGGTCACTTCTGAATTATATAGTGTATACTGTGTATTTTTATATACATTATATTTTAATTTTTTTCTATCCATATTTTGGATTATTAATAAAAATACTATATTTTAGAAATTAATCCTGTTGCGCACAGATTGGTCTCTTTTTCTTGTTTATCTTGTTTTGTGGGGGTTAGCAACCTTCCCCTTTTCACCAAATTGTGCAGCAATAGGAGGTTCTCTTAAAGTGGAAAGTTTCGGGCGCCCATTTTTCCTTGTTTGTTCTTGATTTTTATCGATTGTTGCTGAGGCAGCCCCTCTCTGACACCTTTGAGAACATCTAGTTATTTAATGCCTTCATTAAAATGTTTATCAGAACGACTTGAAAGAAGGCAGAATTATTTAAAGGATGAGTCTAATCATATAGAACAGAGTGTGAATAATGATAATGTGGATATGTATTCATTATTTAATGAATTGGAGGACTTATTTATTTCTGAGACACGTCATTGGTGGGATCAAGTAACACTACAAAAGTATCTTGATAAAGAAATGATCCCTAGGGGCCTCAGAATTTTTAAGTCCTGTTCCTTTAAGGATGATTCTATATTTACTCAGGAATGGAATGGAGTTTTAGATAATTGCTCAAAGAACCTTATGAGACTACTGATTAAACATAGAGAACAGAAAGTTCTTAAAATTCAGGAGGAGATTGAGAGGGTACAAGATTCTCTTCTTGCCTTCTCCAAACATCCAGAATATGATACTAAGGATATTAAATTGAATAGAAAAGTTGAGGACTTTGAGAAAACTCTCATTGCCCTTAAGGATAAGAAACTATACCGGGATAAGAATGATTATCAGACAGATCAAGTCCGTACATTTAATAAAAGATTTAGAACACCATCAAGAAACGGTAGACTAGCTAGGTCCCCTAATAGATCCTCTGACAATACTAACTATATTGAACGTGAGAGGATCTCAGAGGGTTTTGGGAGTAGACAGGAGAGAAGGAGGAAACCAAGCTATAGACAGAGATACGACTCAGGTCCAGGTAGGAATCGTATGGGGAATAGGAATAATGAGACCACTACATGGAGGAATAGAGATTACTCAGATAGATCCATTTGGGGACATCAGAGATTACGTGATGATTATGATAGATATACACATGTAAATAGATATGACTCTCTAAATGATAATATCCCTGCCCAGAGAGTTAAATTAGATCAAGATGGACCGTCCTCGGTTCATTTTTTAGACAGGAGAAATGCATCACTTCGAGAATCACAACAATTAAATCAGAGGGAGCAAATAAGGAGCAGATACACTCCAAAAAGGAGAAGAGAAGAAGAAAGCGAGGTTGTAGAGGAGGAATCAAGAAATCAAACAAACAGTCAGCTACCTCAAAGAATTCTAAGAAACTAACAGCCAATAAGGGTATTTTTAATCTTTCAACAAAGACTCTAACTTCCGGGGAAATTACCCTTCTGAACAAGGGTCTGAAATTTGCCCCAGAAACTAGACCTAATTTATTTACATTATTTGTTGATTTGAACAAATTTACTCGTACCCTAAGCCGTAAGAGATACTTTACGATGAAATCTTTACAGAAAAAGAAAATCAATGGCACTCCAGTTTGTCTTGATAAGGATGATATCCTAGCAATAGACATTTTGGAGTCTCTGAGTGATGAAAGGGAAGAAAGGTCCTGTGTAGAACCTACTAAAATATTTGACATTATGAGCCCCATAAATGAGAGAATATCTAAATTTAAGAAGGCGTCAGATTTCTATCCACTCCAACATAGAGGTCCCTTTGTGGAGGGTTTTTATTCCACGACTATGCGAGATTTTAAGAATCTATGTGATAGACAAGATAAAAAGTCATTTAAGGATAATTTATCTAGATCAGAGAGATTGGCACTTAAAAACCTTACTAAAGATAAGGCAATAATAATTAAACAAGCGGATAAAGGGGGGGGGTCTGGTCATTCAAGACCAGACCGATTACCTTAAAGAAGCATATAGACAACTTAGTGACGAGATGTTCTATAGGAAATTACCTGCTGATCCTACAGGTGCCTTTTTGGAAGAATATAAATCCCTGATTGATTCAGCATTAGAACAACAAGTCATTACTAAAGATATTTGGAATTATTTATGGACACCTTACCCGATTATCCCAATCTATTATCACCTCCCAAAGGTTCATAAAACATTAATTTCCCCTCCAGGACGGCCCATTATATCTGGAGTAGGATCTCTTACAGCAAACCTTTCTTCCTTTATTAATGCCCATTTGCAAAAGTATGTTACCTCTCTCCCCTCACACATTAAGGATACGACTCATTTTCTACAGAAGCTAGAAGGAGTAAAGTGGAAAGATGGATATATATTATCCACATGTGATATAGAGTCTCTATATACGAACATATCACATGAATGGGGTCTAGTGGCTGTTAATTATTATTTGACACGTGATTCGGAAGTGTCTGATGAACTTCGTCATTTTTTATTATTGTCAATTAGGTTCATTTTAGAACATAATTATTTTTCATTTGACTCCAGGTTTTATTTACAAAACAAGGGGACTGCCATGGGGACTAGATTCGCGCCAAGCTTTGCCAACCTTTTTCTAGGTTGGTTTGAGGATAGTTATATTCTCAATACCACCATTGGCGCGGGTCTGGTCCTCTATGGCAGGTTCATTGATGATGTCTTTATTATTTGGGAGGGTGATACCGAATCATTGGTAGGTTTTATTAACTATTTGAATTTAAATATGTTGGGTCTCAAATTTACGAATAATTATAGCCCGAATAGTCTTAATTTTTTGGACATTACGGTCTCGATTAAGGATCGTGTAATAGAATCCTCTACATATATCAAGGAGGTGGACTGTGGTAATTATTTACACTATAAGAGCAGTCATTACAATCCCTGGAAGAACAATATTCCTAAAGGTCAGTTCCTCCGGTTACGTAGGAACTGCTCCACGGAAGAAATGTTCAACACACAGGCCAGGGATATGTATGGGTCATTTGTTAAACAAGGATACCCGATCCACCTCCTTGATAAGGCATTAGAATATACTTCACGTCAATCGAGACCACTAATGTTAAATCCTGAGAATGTAACATCTCGTAAAAATAGGAGATCTGATCAACCACCCATTTTTATTACACAGTATAATTCAGCTGCAGGACAAATTAAGAGGATTATCTCTAAGAATCTTATGATTCTACAATCAGATCGTTTCTTAGAAGGGGCAATTACGGAGAAGAACCCTGTGGTTTTTAAAAAAGCACAAAATCTTAAACAAAAATTAGCACCAAGTTTGTTTAAGAGAGGACCTATAATATCTGGTATAGACACTGAAGAGCCAATCTTTGGTTTGCCCCCTAAACCAAGGGGGTTCTTTAAATGTGGGAAGGACAGATGTCTGACGTGTACATATGTTGATCATAAATGTACTACTATCAATTCACATACAACCAAGGAGAATTTTGAAATAACTACCTTTCTCAATTGTAGATCTAGCTATGTTATCTATGTAATCCAATGTTTCTGTGGCATTCAATATGTGGGGAGGACTATACGTCCCCTACATGTGCGATTTCTTGAGCACAGACGTAACATCATGAAGGGTGTGAAAACACATACCCTCTCGAATCATGTTAATGTATGTCAGAAGGGGAACCTCAAAGGTCTCTCAGTAAGAGCAATTGAGCAAGTCAGACCCACGTGTAGGGGGGGTGATAGGTACAATAAACTTTGTAAACGTGAAGCTTTTTGGATATTCCAACTACAAACATTATCCCCACAGGGTCTGAATGACACAGTTGAACTGAATAATGTATAAGAGTCTGAATGTTCCCTCACAGAATGGGTTAATATCCAATTACTGATAGGATCTTGGAATTATCTATTTGTCCAGTATGAAGTAGGTTTTATATTATAGTATGTTTATGGTAGTCTGGGGTTATTTTAGTGTCACTGTAAAGTTGCAGACATATGTATTATGCGGCTTTGCATTTTTACATATATACACGGAGCGACACATGCATATGGGGGCACTGATATTTAATAATAAATATAGATTTAGTTAATTATGATATTTTAGGTTTAATTGTAGGTAAGGATTATATTATTATTATTTTTTGAAGTGTGACTGTGGGTTTGACGGATGGTTGACAGACACACTCTGGATGAGTTTAAATATATCTCTCCGTTTTGTGTCTGTCTTTTTCCTTCGGTCGATTCCACGGATGAATTCAGCATTATTTGAATATTATAATATATATAATAATTATAATATCACCATCATCATTGGTTAAATGTTTCCTCATTATTTGAGTATATATTTATATTAAAGTGTGTATTTATGTCACTGTTTGGAATTTTATAGTACCTTATTGGTGCCGTTATCAATTTAATTATGTAATTACGGAAATGATTATTATCATTTTTTAAGAGTGATGGATGCGGGATTTTGTTTATGTGTTATCTATTCCATTCCTGAGTATTTTGGTATTTAATTCTATTGTGTGGATGTATATTTGAATTTTATGGTCCTTTATCACTTTAAATTTTGCTCCACAGAGTTGAATAAGACTAGCAGCTGTTTTTATTTGATAATTAGTCTGGGGCTTTAAATATGGCTAGAGGGGAACTTCCCTCTATCTACCTCTGATGAAGCGACCGGGGCTAATGGTCGAGAAACGCGTTAGGTATTAGCTCTGGAGTGACCTCTGTATTTGGATCATCTACTATTGCCCTAATCACTGGGGAATTTGAACATTTCTGAACCTGCAACAAGGGACTCTACACATCTCGGTATATTGGACTCCGGCTCTAAAAGGTAAAATCAGCCGTGCTAGCTGAATAGCTTCCAGGCAGTACGGTGAATGTCAGCCACCACTGCCGTAATTGCTGGGTAATTACTACACCCTAAACCCGCTGCAAAGGGACTCCGTGTATCAACGTGTTTTGGACACCGGCTGTTAAGGATATTCCAGCCGCACTATTTGGGTGGTAACCGGGCGATGCAGTGAATGCCGGTACGTGGAATACAGATAACGGAGGTCTTGGGTGATTCCAGCTAGTGAACCAGCACAAGTACAAGTGTCAGAGACGGTTACTCTACAAAAAATATCCCCACTAAATAGCTCCTTACATCAGTGGCACGGGGAGGATATTTAACTTTCAGCAAAGAGGAGGCACTTGTTATATACCGACGGTACCCAATTGCATTGCATACAAATGGTTCAACTATATGGTTCTCTTTCTTTCTTTTTTTCGTTTTAATCACAGTACTGTGGTATAGACATTAATTATACAAAACAACTGATTCCTTGGATGAACCTATAGGTGTAACACACCTCATTTAATTACAGGCTGGCCAGCATATGTGGACATTTTATGGTTAATGAATCAGTGTACTGCAGTGTGATTTTTATTAAGGGATCTTATTGTGATTATATCACGAGTTAAGTTTAGAGTGATTGTGGCATTATTACAGGTTCTTTTATGATCCAGATGGTTTAAAATTTGCTACAAATTGTTCAACATTACTGTGAGGTCACTTCTGAATTATATAGTGTATACTGTGTATTTTTATATACATTATATTTTAATTTTTTTCTATCCATATTTTGGATTATTAATAAAAATACTATATTTTAGAAATTAATCCTGTTGCGCACAGATTGGTCTCTTTTTCTTGTTTATCTTGTTTTGTGGGGGTTAGCAACCTTCCCCTTTTCACCAAATTGTGCAGCAATAGGAGGTTCTCTTAAAGTGGAAAGTTTCGGGCGCCCATTTTTCCCAGTATTCAGACAGCCTCCGAGCCATTTATTCTGCTGTGATTAGTCTCGCAGAGTGCCATCCAGCTGCATGTAAGGTATAAGATGATAGGGTGCCAAACACTCTGGACTATTTTATATACATACATATATATATATATATATATATATATATATATAGTTGATGAAAAAATGTACAGGTGCGCTGGTGACTCTTTGATGGACAATCCACAGATCGACAATCCGGGTTTGAAGCACAGGTAAGGTTAATTACCGCAGCACATCCCTCCTATAGTTACTCCAGACTCCAGGAGAAATACTTTCTAGAAATAAGAATGAGGAGAAAGTGCGCTCATAGGTGGTCATTTTCGAGTTGTTCGCTCGTTGCCGATTTTCGCTATGCTGCGATTTGTTGCTAATTGCGCATGCGCAAGGCACATGCGCTTAGTTATTTAACTAAAAACGTAGCAGTTTTGCTGTGGCTTCTGCGGCGCATTTCAGTCGCACTGCTGTTCAGTAAATGATTGACAGGAAAGGGGCGTTTCTGGGTGGTAACTCAGCGTTTTCCCGGCGTTTGCCAAAAAACGCAGGCGTGTCAGAGAAAAACGCGGGGGTGTCTGGAGAAACGGGGGAGTGGCTGGCCGAACGCAGGGCGTGTTTGTGACGTCAAACCAGGAACTAAACGGACTGAGATGATCGCAATCTGTGAGTAGGTCTGGAGCTACTCAGAAACTGCAGGGAATTATTTAGTAGCAGTTCTGCTAATTTTTCGTTCGCTATTCTGCTAAGCTAAAATACACTCCCAGAGGGCGAAGGCCTAGCGTGTGCAATGCTGCTAAAAGCAGCTAGCGAGCGAACAACTCGGAATGACCCCCATAGTGCAAATCAGTACTTTAATGGATAAAACACTGGTATGAACAATCCAGCACAAATGGTTAAAACTCGTACCCTTAGCACCCACACTGTGGGCTGGTTAACACATGGTGAGTAAGTATTCCACAAGGCTACAGCTGTGATCGCCTACCGCTGTCCGGGACCAAACACCATGCCTCCGGCCGTGGAGCTGACCAAGACCCGTCAAGCCGCCGTGCAGTAGGATCGAGCAGAACAAGCAGTGCACTCGCAGGGAGAGATCGTCTGACAGGCCACCAGTCAAAAGTTTGGACACACCTTCTCATTCAATGTTTTTTATTTTTTTAATTATTTTCTACATTGTAGATTAATACCGAAGACATCAAAAGTATGAAAGGACACATATGGAGTTATGTTGTAAACACAAAAGTGTTAAACAAATCAAAATATGTTTTATATTTTAGATTCGGAAAAGTAGCCCCCTTTTGCTTTGATGCCATCTTTGCACACTCTTGGCATTCTCTCAATCAGCTTCATGAGGTAGTCTCCTGGAATAGTTTTGAATTAACAGATGTGTCTTGTCAAGAGTCAATCTGTGGAATTACTTGCCTTCTTAATGTGTTTGAGACCATCAGTTGTGTTGTGCAGAGGTAGGGTTAGTACACAGTAGTCACCCCTATTTGACTACTTTTGTAATCCATATTATGGCACGAACCACTCAACTCAGCAAAGAGAAATGATAGTACATCATTACTTTAAGACATGAAGGTCAGTTGATATGGAAAATTTCAAGAACTTTGAATGTATCCTCAAGTGCAGTTGCAAAAACTATCAAACGCTATGATGAAACTGGCTCTCATGAGGACCGCCCCAGGAAAGGAAGACCAAGAGTAACCTCTGCTGCAGAGGATAAGTTCATTAGAGTTACCAGCCTCAGAAACCGCTACTTAACAGCACCTCAAATTATAGCCCACATAAATTCTTTACAGAGTTCAAGTAGCAGACAAATCTCAACATCAATTGTTCAGAGGAGACTACGTGAATAAGGCCTTCATGGTCAAATTGCTGCGAAGAAACCACTACTGAGGATGAACAAGAAGAAGAGAATTGTTTGGGACAAGAAACACAAGGAGTGGACATTAGACCAGTGGAAATCTGTACTTTGTTCTGATGAGTCCAAATTTGAGATTTTTGGTTCCAAGCGCCTTGTCCTTGTGAGACTTCATGTGTGGTTCCCACTGTGAAGCATGGAGGAGGAGGTGTGATGGTGTGGTGTGCTTTGCTGGTGACACTGTTGGTGATTTATTCAAAATTCAAGGCACACTTAACCAGCATGGCGCATTCTGTAGCTCCATGCCATCCCATCTGGGTTTGCGCTTACTGGGACCATCATTTGTTTTTCAACAAGACAATGACCTCAAACACAACTCCAGTGTAAGGGCTACTTGACCAAGAAGGATATTGATGGCGTGCTGCATCAGATGACCTGGCCTCCACAATCACTCGACCTAAACCCAATTGAGATGGTTTGGGATGAGTTGGACCTCAGAGTGAAGGAAAAACAGGCAACAAGTGCTCAGCTCCTCTGAGAACTCCTTCAAGACTGTTGGAAAACCATTCCAGGAGTCTACCTCATGAAGCTGATTGAGAGAATGCTAAGAGTGTGCAAAGCTAGAATCAAAGCAAAGGGGGCTACTTTGAGGAATCTAAAATATAAAACATATTTTGATTTGCTTAACACTTTTTTGTTTACAATATAATTCGATATGTGTACTTTCATAGTTTTGATGTCTTCAGTATTAATCTACAATGTAGAAAATAATTAAAATAAATAAAAAAAAACATTGAATGAGAAGGTGTGTCCAAACCTTTGACTGGTACTGGAATTATAATAAACTGCCTGGGCGCCTCGATAATTTCCGCTCGTGATTCCATTTTGTGTCAGGTCTCTACGTATGTTGATTTTTTTCCTGCAACCAGTGATACAAAATGAGAGTACATATCTGATGGATACCACCACCTTTCTGCATAAATTGAATATTTTTCAGGGTGTTACTGACAATGTCTGGCTGTGTATAGACTAACATACCACATGAGAGGGGTATCGAGGCAGTTAAAGAGTTAATAACAGATAATCCTTTGTATAAGGGTCCTGATTTAAACTTTTTCCTTCAATTGTTACATGTGGGTCTCACAATGCATTATTTTTTGTTTAATGACAAATTTTATTTGCAGGTCCAGGGCTGCGCAATGGGTTCTTGCGCATCTCCGGCCTATGCAAATTCTTTTATGTTCATTGTGGAGAAACATTTATTCTTTCAGAATTAAAATTATCGGTCTAAGATCCTGTTTTTTACTCGTTATATAGATTACTTTTTTTTCCTGTGGTCTGGTAGTAAACAGGAATTTCATGACATGATGCAAAATATTAATGAATTGGACCCTAATGTCAGGTTCACATTTGACATACAACGATCTGGGGTGGGAGCGGGAGGGTGACCTCTCGGAGGTTTTAGAGATTGGAGCCGGCCTGTATTTATTTCGATGTATGTGAGCATATACTTTTTTATCAGTAAAGATACTATCTTTTAAACTCACAAGTGCACTTGCCTATTTCTGTTTTCTTCATATATATATATATATATATATATATATATATATACAAAGAACGCGGCACTCCTGGTGTCTCAATCAACGGCTCTCTTAGGCAGGTAGTAGACAACGTTTCAATGACATTTATTAAGTCATTTTCCTCAGGTCAATATATATATATACACTGCTCAAAAAAATAAAGGGAACACTAAAATAACACATCCTAGATCTGAATTGATTAAATATTCTTATTAAATACTTTGTTCTGTACATAGTTGAATGTGCTGACAACAAAATCACACAAAATTATCAATGGAAATCAAATTTATTAACCCATGGAGGTCTGGATTTGGAGTCACACTCAAAATGAAAGTGGAAAAACACACTGCAGGCTGATCCAACTTTGATGTAAAATGAGGCTCAGTAGTGTGTGTGGCCTCCACGTGCCTGTATGACCTCCCTACAACGCCTGGGCATGCTCCTGATGAGGTGGCGGATGGTCTCCTGAGGGATCTCCTCCCAGACCTGGACTAAAGCATCCGCCAACTCCTGGGCAGTCTGTGGTGCAACGTGGCGTTGGTGGATGGAGCGAGACATGATGTCCCAGATGTGCTCAATTGGATTCAGGTCTGGCGAATTGGCGGGCCAGTCCATAGCATCAATGCCTTCGTCTTGCAGGAACTGCTGACACATTCCAGCATTAGGAGGAACCCAGGGCCTACCGCACCAGCATATGGTCTCACAAGGGGTCTGAGGATCTCATCTCGGTACCTAATGGCAGTCAGGCTACCTCTGGCGAGCACATGGAGGGCTGTGCGGCCCCCCAAAGAAATGCCACCCCACACCATTACTGACCCACTGCCAAACCAGTCATTCTGGAGGATGTTGCAGGCAGCAGAACGTTCTCCTTGGCACCTCCAGACTCTGTCACGTCTGTCACATGTGCTCAGTGAGAACCTGCTTTCATCTGTGAAGAGCACAGGGCGCCAGTGGCAAATTTGCCAATCTTGGTGTTCTCTGGCAAATGCCAAACGTCCTGCACGGTGTTGGGCTGTAAGCACAACCCCCACCTGTGAACGTCGGGCCCTCATACCACCCTCATGGAGTCTGTTTCTGATCGTTTGAGTAGATACATGCACATTTGTGGCTTGCTGGAGGTCATTTTGCAGGGCTCTGGCAGTGCTCCACCTGTTCCTCCTTGCACAAAGGTGGAGGTAGCGGTCCTGCTGCTGGGTTGTTGGCCTCCTCCACGTCTCCTGATGTACTGGCCTGTCTCCTGGTAGCACCTCCATGCTCTGGACACTACGCTGACAGACACAGCAAACCTTCTTGCCACAGCTCGCATTGATGTGCCATCTTGGATGAGCTGCACTACTTGTGTGGGTTGTAGACTCCGTGTCATGCTACCACGAGTAAAAGCACCGCCAGCTTTCAAAAGTGACCAAAACATCAGCCAGAAAGCATAGGAGCTGAGAAGTGGTCTGTGGTCACCACCTGCAGAACAACTCCTTTATTGGGGGTGTCTTGCTAATTGCCTATAATTTCCACCTGTTGTCTATTCCAGTTGCACAACAGCATGTGAAATTGATTGTCAATCAGTGTTGCTTCCTAAGTGGACAGTTTGATTTCACAGAAGTGTGATTGACTTGGAGTTACATTGTGTTGTTTAAGTGTTCCCTTTATTTATTGAGCAGTGTATATATATATATATATATACATACATATATACACAGTTTATATATATATATATATATATATATATATAGTCCAAGTGATCCGGCTCTCCTTTATAATAATTCCTGCATCGGGTGCCTCCGCAATGAAGAGTTCTTATTGCTACAAGTCATCAGGAGTGCCGCGTTCATTGTTTGTTTATATATATATATATATATATATATATATATCTCCAGAAAAGAAGGCGGCACTCTGAGACTTGTAGAATAAGGTGAATCAAAACAACATGTGTTTATTCAACTTTTCGGTGGTCGAACATTGGTGTTCTGTTTTCCTGAAGAAGGGGGTGCGACCCCCGAAACGTTGATTAAACACATATTGGTTTGATTTACCTTATTCTACAAGTCTTCGAGTGCTGCCTTCTTTTTTGGACATATTGTGGCAGCAAACACCCTTAAGGAGGGCACCGGAGCCAGCACCCAGGTGGGGAGGAGAGTGCCGGACTGCATTGAGGAATATATATATATATATAAAAGCACAATGAAGCGGCACTCCATGACTTAATTCCAATAAACGGGTCCAGTCTCCCGATTTTGATGTGCAACGTTTCGTTTTAATCACAAACCTTCGTCAGGCATATACATACAACAGAACAAGTCTTACCTATATAACAAATTAAATCACCAGGTGCAGTGCAGTCCAGGAAGCCCCAGAGTTAGCCTTCCAGCTGATGTCATGCAGCATGGACTAATTACTTAACAAGAGAGTGTTAACCCTTCACCACACTACAGACATGGAAATGAATGAATGACGTTTAATATTCAAATGATACTTTGTAAAAACAATGATCATCCACAGGATAAAATGCAACAAGTTATATCAAAGATTATATATGAGTATAGCAATCGGGGCGATTATACAACACCACATCACAATTGACTTAAATGGTTAACCAGGGGAATCAATTAGATCATTTAATGAAAACAACATGTAGAGATGAAGAAAAACATCACAGAAAACTGCTGTAAGAAAGTGTTTCATTTAACCCCTTAGGTGTTACAGTGTTGAGCCTGTCAATCCACTGTGCTTCCCTTTGTAGCAAGAGCCTAGATCTGTCACCACATCTCCTGCTTTCCGGGACCATGTCTATCATTTTGTATTTTAATTAGAGATGTGCACCGGAAATTTTTCGGGTTTTGTGTTTTGGTTTTGGGTTCGGTTCCGTGGCCGTGTTTTGGGTTCGAACGCGTTTTGGCAAAACCTCACCGAATTTTTTTTGTCGGATTCGGGTGTGTTTTGGATTTGGGTGTTTTTTTCAAAAAACCCTAAAAAACAGCTTAAATCATAGAATTTGGGGGTCATTTTGATCCCAAAGTATTATTAACCTCAATAACCATAATTTCCACTCATTTTCAGTCTATTCTGAACACCTCACACCTCACAATATTATTTTTAGTCCTAAAATTTGCACCGAGGTCGCTGGATGACTAAGCTCAGCGACCCAAGTGGCCGACACAAACACCTGGCCCATCTAGGAGTGGCACTGCAGTGTCACGCAGGATGGCCCTTCCAAAAAACACTCCCCAAACAGCACATGACGCAAAGAAAAAAAGAGGCGCAATGAGGTAGCTGTGTGACTAAGCTCAGCGACCCTAGTGGCCGACACAAACACCTGGCCCATCTAGGAGTGGCACTGCAGTGTCACGCAGGATGGCCCTTCCAAAAAACACTCCCCAAACAGCACATGACGCAAAGAAAAAAAGAGGCGCAATGAGGTAGCTATGTGAGTAAGCTAAGCGACCCTAGTGGCCGACACAAACACCTGGCCCATCTAGGAGTGGCACTGCAGTGTCAGGCCGGATGGCCCTTCCAAAAAATACTCCCCAAACAGCACATGACGCAAAGAAGAAAAAAATGAGGCGCAATGAGGTAGCTGTGTGACTAAGATAAGTGACCCTAGTGGCCGACACAAACACCTGGCCCATCTAGGAGTGGCACTGCAGTGTCACGCAGGATGGCCCTTCCAAAAAACACTCCCCAAACAGCACATGACGCAAAGAAAAATGAAAGAAAAAAGAGGTGCAAGATGGAATTGTCCTTGGGCCCTCCCACCCACCCTTATGTTGTATAAACAGGACATGCACACTTTAACCAACCCATCATTTCAGTGACAGGGTCTGCCACACGACTGTGACTGAAATGACGGGTTGGTTTGGACCCCCACCAAAAAAGAAGCAATTAATCTCTCCTTGCACAAACTGGCTCTACAGAGGCAAGATGTCCACCTCATCATCATCCTCCGATTCATCACCGTGTACATCCCCCTCCTCACAGATTATCAATTCGTCCCCACTGGAATCCACCATCACAGCTCCCTGTGTACTTTGTGGAGGCAATTGCTGCTGGTGAATGTCTCCATGGAGGAATTGATTATAATTCATTTTAATGAACATCATCTTCTCCACATTTTCTGGAAGTAACCTCGTACGCCGATTGCTGACAAGGTGAGCGGCGGCACTAAACACTCTTTCGGAGCACACACTTGTGGGAGGGCAACTTAGGTAGAATAAAGCCAGTTTGTGCAAGGGCCTCCAAATTGCCTCTTTTTCCTGCCAGTATACGTACGGACTGTCTGACGTGCCTACTTGGATGCGGTCACTCATATAATCCTCCACCATTCTTTCAATGGTGAGAGAATCATATGCAGTGACAGTAGACGACATGTCCGTAATCGTTGTCAGGTCCTTCAGTCCGGACCAGATGTCAGCATCAGCAGTCGCTCCAGACTGCCCTGCATCACCGCCAGCGGGTGGGCTCGGAATTCTGAGCCTTTTCCTCACACCCCCAGTTGTGGGAGAATGTGAAGGAGGAGATGTTGACAGGTCGCGTTCCGCTTGACTTGACAATTTTCTCACCAGCAGTTCTTTGAACCCCTGCAGACTTGTGTCTGCCGGAAAGAGAGATACAACGTAGGTTTTATATCTAGGATCGAGCACGGTGGCCAAAATGTAGTGCTCTGATTTCAACAGATTGACCACCCGTGAATCCTTGTTAAGCGAATTAAGGGCTCCATCCACAAGTCCCACATGCCTAGCGGAATCGCTCAGTGTTAGCTCCTCCTTCAATGTCTCCAGCTTCTTCTGCAAAAGCCTGATGAGGGGAATGACCTGACTCAGGCTGGCAGTGTCTGAACTGACTTCACGTGTGGCAAGTTCAAAAGGTTGCAGAACGTTGCACAACGTTGAAATCATTCTCCACTGCGCTTGAGACAGGTGCATTCCACCTCCTATATCGTGGTCAGTTGTATAGGCTTGAATGGCCTTTTGCTGCTCCTCCAACCTCTGAAGCATATAGAGGGTTGAATTCCACCTCGTTACCACTTCTTGCTTCAGATGATGGCAGGGCAGGTTCAGGCGTTTTTGGTGTTGCTCCAGTCTTCTGTACGTGGTGCCTGTACGCCGAAAGTGTCCCGCAATTCTTCTGGCCACCGACAGCATCTCTTGCACGCCCCTCTCGTTTTTTAAATAATTCTGCACCACCAAATTCAAGGTATGTGCAAAACATGGGACGTGCTGGAATTTGCCCATATTTAATGCACACACAATATTGCTGGCGTTGTCCGATGCCACAAATCCACAGGAGAGTCCAATTGGGGTAAGCCATTCTGCGATGATCTTCCTCAGTTGCCGTAAGAGGTTTTTAGCTGTGTGCGTATTCTGGAAAGCGGTGATACAAAGCGTAGCCTGCCTAGGAAAGAGTTGGCGTTTGCGAGATGCTGCTACTGGTGCCGCCGCTGCTGTTCTTGCGGCGGGAGTCAATACATCTACCCAGTGGGCTGTCACAGTCATATAGTCCTCAGTCTGCCCTGCTCCACTTGTCCACATGTCCGTGGTTAAGTGGACATTGGGTACAACTGCATTTTTTAGGACACTGGTGAGTCTTTTTCTGAGGTCTGTGTACATTTTCGGTATCGCCTGCCTAGAGAAATGGAACCTAGATGGTATTTGGTACCGGGGACACAGTACCTCAATTAAGTCTATAGTTGGCTCTGCAGTAATGATGGATACCGGAACCACGTTTCTCACCGCCCAGGATGCCAAGGCCTCAGTTATCCGCTTTGCAGCAGGATGACTGCTGTGATATTTAATCTTCCTCGCAAAGGACTGTTGGACAGTCAATTGCTTGGTGGAAGTAGTAAAAGTGGTCTTACGACTTCCCCTCTGGGATGACCATCGACTCCCAGCAGCAACAACAGCAGCGCCAGCAGCAGTAGGCGTTACACTCAAGGATGCATCGGAGGAATCCCAGGCAGGAGAGGACTCGTCAGAATTGCCAGTGACATGGCCTGCAGGACTATTGGCATTCCTGGGGAAGGAGGAAATTGACACTGAGGGAGTTGGTGGGGTGGTTTGCGTGAGCTTGGTTACAAGAGGAAGGGATTTACTGGTCAGTGGACTGCTTCCGCTGTCGCCCAAAGTTTTTGAACTTGTCACTGACTTATGATGAATGCGCTGCAGGTGACGTATAAGGGAGGATGTTCCGAGGTGGTTAACGTCCTTACCCCTACTTATTACAGCTTGACAAAGGCAACACACGGCTTGACACCTGTTGTCCGCATTTCTGTTGAAATACTTCCACACCGAAGAGATGATTTTTTTGGTATTTTCACCAGGCATGTCAATGGCCATATTCCTCCCACGGACAACAGGTGTCTCCCCGGGTGCCTGACTTAAACAAACTACCTCACCATCAGAATCCTCCTTGTCAATTTCCTCCCCAGCGCCAGCAACACCCATATCCTCCTCATCCTGGTGTACTTCAACACTGACATCTTCAATCTGACTATCAGGAACTGGACTGCGGGTGCTCCTTCCAGCACTTGCAGGGGGCGTGCAAATGGTGGAAGGCGCATGCTCTTCACGTCCAGTGTTGGGAAGGTCAGGCATCGCAACCGACACAATTGGACTCTCCTTGTGGATTTGTGATTTCGAAGAACGCACAGTTCTTTGCTGTGCTTTTGCCAGCTTAAGTCTTTTCATTTTTCTAGCGAGAGGCTGAGTGCTTCCATCCTCATGTGAAGCTGAACCACTAGCCATGAACATAGGCCAGGGCCTCAGCCGTTCCTTGCCACTCCGTGTGGTAAATGGCATATTGGCAAGTTTACGCTTCTCCGACGACGATTTTATTTTAGATTTTTGAGTCCTTTTTTTACTGATATTTTGTGTTTTAGATTTTACATGCTCTGTACTATGACATTGGGCATCGGCCTTGGCAGACGACGTTGATGGAATTTCATCGTCTCGGCCATGACTAGTGGCAGCAGCTTCAGCACGAGGTGGAAGTGGATCTTGATCTTTCCCTATTTTTGGAACCTCAACATTTTTGTTCTCCATATTTTAATAGGCACAACTAAAAGGCACCTCAGGTAAACAATGGAGATGGATGGATACTAGTATACTTATGGATGACGAGTGACTGACGACACAGAGGTAGCTACAGCCGTGGACTACCGTACTGCGTCTGCTAGTATAGAGATGATAATGATATAAAAAATATATATATATATCACTACTGCAGGTATATATAATATAATGACGGACCTGCTGGACACTGTCAGCAGACTCCTAAACTACTAGTATGAAGAAGATAGAAAAAAAAACCCCACCACAGGTAGGTATACAATTATGGACGAGCACTGACGACACAGAGGTAGCCACAGCCGTGGACTACCGTACTGCGTCTGCTAGTATAGAGATGATAATGATATAAAAAATATATATATATCACTACTGCAGGTATATATAATATAATGACGGACCTGCTGGACACTGTCAGCAGACTCCTAAACTACTAGTATGAAGAAGATAGAAAAAAAAACCCCACCACAGGTAGGTATACAATTATGGACGAGCACTGACGACACAGAGGTAGCTACAGCCGTGGACTACCGTACTGCGTCTGCTAGTATAGAGATGATAATGATATAAAAAATATATATATATCACTACTGCAGGTATATATAATATAATGACGGACCTGCTGGACACTGTCAGCAGACTCCTAAACTACTAGTATGAAGAAGATAGAAAAAAAACCCCACCACAGGTAGGTATACAATTATGGACGAGCACTGACGACACAGAGGTAGCCACAGCCGTGGACTACCGTACTGCGTCTGCTAGTATAGAGATGATAATGATATAAAAAATATATATATATCACTACTGCAGGTATATATAATATAATGACGGACCTGCTGGACACTGTCAGCAGACTCCTAAACTACTAGTATGAAGAAGATAGAAAAAAAAACCCACCACAGGTAGGTATACAATTATGGACGAGCACTGACGACACAGAGGTAGCCACAGCCGTGGACTACCGTACTGCGTCTGCTAGTATAGAGATGATAATGATATAAAAAATATATATATATCACTACTGCAGGTATATATAATATAATGACGGACCTTCTGGACACTGTCAGCAGACTCCTAAACTACTAGTATGAAGAAGATAGAAAAAAAAAACCCACCACAGGTAGGTATACAATTATGGACGAGCACTGACGACACAGAGGTAGCCACAGCCGTGGACTACCGTACTGCGTCTGCTAGTATAGAGATGATAATGATATAAAAAATATATATATATCACTACTGCAGGTATATATAATATAATGACGGACCTGCTGGACACTGTCAGCAGACTCCTAAACTACTAGTATGAAGAAGATAGAAAAAAAAAACCCACCACAGGTAGGTATACAATTATGGACGAGCACTGACGACACAGAGGTAGCCACAGCCGTGGACTACCGTACTGCGTCTGCTAGTATAGAGATGATAATGATATAAAATATATATATATATCACTACTGCAGGTATATATAATATAATGACGGACCTGCTGGACACTGTCAGCAGACTCCTAAACTACTAGTATAAAGAAGATAGAAAAAAAACCCCCACCACAGGTAGGTATACAATTATGGACGAGCACTGACGACACAGAGGTAGCCACAGCCGTGGACTACCGTACTGCGTCTGCTAATATAGAGATGATAATGATATAAAAAATATATATATATCACTACTGCAGGTATATATAATATAATGACGGACCTGCTGGACACTGTCAGCAGACTCCTAAACTACTAGTATAAAGAAGATAGAAAAAAAAACCCCACCACAGGTAGGTATACAATTATGGACGAGCACTGACGACACAGAGGTAGCCACAGCCGTGGACTACCGTACTGCGTCTGCTAATATAGAGATGATAAAGATGATAGAGATGAACAAAAAAAATATAACACTACTGCAGGTAAATATTTATATAATATAATGAATGACGGACCTGCTGGACACTGTCAGCAGAATGCGTTTATAGAATAAAAAAAAAAAACACCACAGGAGTGTTTAACTTTTTCAGGCAGACAATATACTGGTGGTCACTGGTCAGTCACACTGGCAGCAAAAGTGTGCACTGTACTCCTGCTATAACTGCACCCCAGTCTCCCCCACAATTCAGCTGTGTGAGCAGTGAGCACTCAGCACAGTCAGATATACATAGATGATATTATCAATCATGCAGCACACTGAGGCTGAGCACAGATATGGTATGTGACTGTGTATCGTTTTTTTTCAGGCAGAGAACGGATTATATTAAATAATAAAGTGGTCAGTCACTAGTAACTAACTATCAGCATAACTCTGCACTCTGAGTACTCCTAATGCTCCCCAAAATTACTAAGTAATCAACTCAAGTGTCTCTATCTATTCTAACGGAGAGCACGCCAGCCACGTCCTCTCCCTATCAATCTCAATGCACGTGTGAAAATGGCGGCGACGCGCGGCTCCTTATATAGAATCCGAGTATCGCGATAGAATACGAGCCTCGCGAGAATCCGACAGCGGGATGATGACGTTCGGGCGCGCTCGGGTTAGCCGAGCAAGGCGGGAAGATCCGAGTCTGCCTCGGACCCGTGTAAAAAGGCTGAAGTTCGGGGGGGTTCGGATTCCGAGGAACCGAACCCGCTCATCTCTAATTTTAATGAAGACAAATTGTGTCCTCGTAACTTAAAATGTTTAGAAACAGGTTGTTCGGCTGGTTTGCCTTCAAGCGCGGATTTAATAGCGCTCCTGTGTTGGGCCAGGCGTCCTTTAAACATGCATTTGGTATGCCCCTATATAGTATAATCCACAGGGGCAAATGATACAATACACCACATAGCGTGAGGTACATGTGAAACAATGTTGCAGTTTGATTCGTTTGCCAGAGTGCGGATGTACTATAGTGTCTCCTGTTTCTAGGTATGTGCAAGTGGTACACCCTAAACATTTATAATTACCCGTTTTTTTGGTAAGAAAATGTTGGGGTGCCTGGGAGTCAAAATCAGAAATGCCACTGTGCACAATCATGTCAAGAATACTACGTCCTCGTTTATAACAAGGCATTATCCGTTTCTTGGATAAAGATGGTAGGTCAGGGTCAGTTTGAACAATAGGCCAAATACCCTTCGCCTTTGACATTAATCTAGTACTGGCAGTTGTATACTGATTCACATAAATCATAGTATTTGTTATGCGGCTCTGACTAGAAATGTCTGGTTCTTTAACCTTCGGCGCTGCGAGCGCCTTTTTCCTAGCACTGGTCAGTGCATTGTTGGAATATCCCCTTTCTAGGAACTTAGTGATCATAATATCAAGCTGTTTACATTCATCATCAAAATTACTACAGATGCGATGTACTCTCAAGAACTGAGAGTACGGTAGACCCTTTTTAAGTGGAGCAGGATGATGGCTTGAAGCTAATAATAAATTGTTACAGTCAGTAGGCTTAGTGTAAAGAGAGGTACTTAACACCTCACCATCTCGACTCACAAGTACATCAAGAAAATGTATATCTTTCTCCTGAATATCAAGACTGGACCCGTTTATTTGAATTAAGTCCTGGAGTGCCGCTTCATTGTGCTTATATCTTCAACCTGCAAAGTTGATTTAGAGGGCACCGGGCAAGCTGACTGTGATGTTTATTGCATGAGTGCAAAAACAGTAGTGTGTGTGGCCTCCACGTGCCTGTATGACCTCCCTACAATGCCTGGGCATGCTCCTGATGAGGTTGCGGATGGTCTCCTGAGGGATCTCCTCCCAGACCAGAGAATATGATTGATAACTCACAAACTTTTCTTTCACTTATGGTTAGTGGCAGTAGCGGATCTTGCCACGGGTAAGCAGGACTTTTGCCCGGGGCGCCGCCTTCCGGAGGGCGCCATCGCCATCCGGAGGGCGCCGCACCATGGCAAGATCCGCTGCTGCTGTGGTGCCCCCCGCTGCCGCTGCCCGCTGTGAAGGGAAACTAGACGCTACGCGTCTAGTTTCCCTTCCTGGAGAGGACCTTAACTGTAATGATGTGCAGTGCTCGTTGACGTCATCGCGCACCGCACAGCAAAGGTCCTCTCCACGAAGGGAACTAGACGCTTAGCGTCTAGTTTTCCTTCATGGAGAGAACCTTTGCTGTGCGGTGCGCGATGACGTCATCGCGCACCGCACATCCTACTACAGTACAGGGGGCGTAACTGACCACGCCCCCTGTATGAAGCCACGCCCCCTAATGCCGCCCGGGGCGCAAGAAGCCCCGGAACCGGCCCTGGTTAGTGGTTGGGTGAAGCCATTTATTGTCAAACAACTGTGTTTACTCTTTTTAAATCATAATGACAATAGAAACTACCCAAATGACCCTGATCAAAAGTTTACATACCCCAGTTCTTAATACCGTGTATTGCCCCCTTTAACATCAATGACAGCTTGAAATTCTTTTGTGGTAGTTGTGGATGAGGCTCTTTATTTTCTCAGATGGTGAAGCTGCCCATTCTTCTTGGCAAAAAGCCTCCAGTTCCTGTAAATTCTTGGGCTGTCTTGCATGAACTGCACGTTTGAGATCTCCCCAGAGTGGCTCAATGATATTGAGGTCAGGAGACGGAGATGGCCACTCCAGAACCTTCACTAGTTTATTCTGCTGTAGCCAATGACAGGTTGACTTGGCCTTGTGTTTTGGATCATTGTCATGTTGGAACGTCCAAGTACGTCCCATGCGCAGCTTCCTGGCTGATGAGTGCAAATTTTCCTCCAGTATTTTCTGCTAACATGCTGCATTCATCTTGCCATCAATTTCGACCAAGTTTCCAGTGCCTTTGTAGCTCACACATCCCCAAAACATCAGCGATCCACCTCCGTGTTTCACAGTAGGAATGGTGTACCTTTCATCATAGGCCTTGTTGACTCCTCTCCAAATGTAACGTTTATGGTTGTGGCCAAAAAGTAAAATTTTGGTCTCATCACTCCAAATGATTTTGTTCCAGAAGTTTTGAGGCTTGTCTCTGTGCTGTTTGGAGTATTGTAAGCGGGATGCTTTGTGGCATTTGCGTAGTAATGGCTTTCTTCTGGCGGCTCGACCATGCAGCCCATTTTACTTCAAATGCCTCCTTATTGTGCATCTTGAAACAAACACACCACTTTTTTTTTAGAGAGTCCTGTATTTCAGCTGAAGTTATCTGTGGATTTTTCTTTGCATCCTGAACAGTTTTCCTGGCAGTTGTGGCTGAAATTTTTGTTGGTCTACCTGACCGTGATTTGGTTTCCACAGAATCCCTCATTTTCCACTTCTTAATTAGAGTTTGAACACTGCTGATTGGCATTCTCAATTGCTTGGATATCTTGTTATATCCCTTTCCTGTTTTACACAGTTCAATTACCTTTTCCCGCAGATCCTTTGACAATTCTTTTGCTTTCCCCATGACTCAGAATCCAGACACGTCAGTGCAGCACTGGATGAAAGATGCAAGGGTCTTTCAGGAGTCCAGAAACTCACTGACCTTTTATACATACACACTGATTACAAGAAAACAGATCACAGGTGAGGATGGTTACCTTTAGTAGCCATTCAAACCCATTTGTGTCAACTTGTGTGCATGTTATCAGGCCAAAATCTCCAGGGTATGTAAATTTTTGATCAGGGTCACTTGGGTAGTTTCTGTTGTCATTATGATTTAAAAAGAGAAAACACAGTTGTTTGATAATAAATGGCATCACTCAACCACTAACCATGAGTGAAAGAAAAGTTTGTGAGTTATCATTCATATTCTCTGACAAGTGGCCAGAAAATCACAAATTCTGTTAGGGTATGTAAACTTATGAGCATAACTGTATATATATATATATATATATATATATATATATATATATGTATATATATATATATATATATGTAAATCCAGAAGCTAAACTTTGTACAGCCAGCCTTACTTTTTTTCGCTTTGCTGGCAGGCTGCTGTGTCTCCAAACACTCCGCTGGCCAGCTCCACACAACCCCTCATTTCACAGGCCTCCTCATAGTTCCTGGCCTGCAGCCTGCGCTCCCACCGCCCAGCCAATGACTTCACAGATTATTGGACAGCTGAGCCGTCGCTCAGCTGTCCTGCCTGTGTAGCCCCTTACAACCCAGCACCAGCGTTTTGATGATGCAGAGGGGAGCCGGGACAGCCGTCGCCCAGCCGCCTTCACAGCCTGTGGCGCCGCCGCGGCTGCACCAGCATCTGTCAGTTCACTGGGGAGCCGGGAGCACAGTACCGCAGATCAGACACTGGTGCGGCGCGGAGGTGCCACAGGCTGTGAAGTCAGCTGGGCGACGGCTCTCACGGCTCCCCTCTGCATCATCAAAACGCCGGTGCTGGCATCCGATCTGTGGAGGATGACGGGGCTGCAGGGGACCCTTTTAAAAAGGGGGGCCCGGGGTACATACCCCCAGGGCACCCCCCTTAATCCGGCTCTGGCTTAAGTGATGTAAGATCCAAACTTCTTTGTATAGTAAAGCGACAGATTGTAATAATTTACTTCAATCCTTGAGCCATCATCCTGAGCCTCTGAAGAGAGGTTTACCCTATTCCCAGTACCTTAGGGTACATCGCATTTGTACTGATAGTGTGGATGAAACGGAGCAGATGCGTAAAAAGACAGCACGTATTTTGGAAAAGGGTTATTCAAATAGCTTATTAACGAAAGCGAGGAAGAAAGCTCTGGCTCAACCTAAAGTTAAAGCTATCACAAATCCCGATGTTGGATCACAAACTATGACATTCATTAGTTCTTTTACCACTGGCAGTAAACGCTTGGTCACCACGGCTATGAGAATATAGCCAGTGGTGCAGAATGACCCTGATTTTAAATCATTGATTAATACAAGAATGCTTCCGTGTTACAAACGGGGCCGTAACATTAAGGATCAGATTGTACACACTGATATTTCAGGATTCACAAATACGCAGGTTGAGCATTTAATGACTAAAAAATCAGGAAATTATCAAGTGTTTGGGGTGCACTACTTGTATATACTGTACCTAGAAACAGGGGATACAGTGGTACATCCCCATACAGGACGGGAAGTCAAGATTCGGCATATACTTACCTGCACTACTCGGTTTGTTGTTTATTATATACGTTGTCTGTGTCGACTATATTATGTGGGTAAAACCACTTGCCTGTTTAAAGAAAGGATGGCACAGCACAGAAGTGCTATAAAACAATCTACTGATGGTAAAATGGTTGATCAGCCGCTAGCAAAGCATTTTAAGTTGCATCGGCACAATTTGACAAGCTTGCGCTATAAAATGATAGACCATGTACCTGACAGTAACAGGGGTGGTGATAGAAATAGGAAACTTTTACAAAAAGAGGACATGTGGATAAATAGACTTAACACTGTAACACCGCTGGGTCTAAATGAGACTCTTTCCCTTAGCTGCTATTTTTAAAATAGTATATACTGTATTCAGCAAGATGGTTTTAAGGAGTAATTGTGATTGCTTTACGTGGGTATAATTAATTGACCACAGATGTGTTAGGTACACCTTATGTGCTACTTCTTAGGTTAACAGCTGGGTCGTTACTTTTATGACACAAGTTCACAATTTATAAGCTAGTTAAAAAGACCTGACTTATACTGAAACAGTTTGTTGATATTTTTTGCATGGTTAATATGGAACATTTATGTTTTTGTATGAAAAGCTGATCGGGATACGGTCATTAGGTCGACACAGCTTAGGTCGACCACTGAATGTCGACATGCATTAGGTCGATATGGTCAATAGGTCAACATGGTCATTAGGTCGACATGTACTAGGTCGACAGGTCAAAAGGTCGACACAAGTTTTGCACCTTTTTCTTCATTTTTTTTACTTTTTTATACTTGACAATCCACGTGGACTACAATTGGGAACAGTAACCTGTGCAGAGCGCATTGGTAGCGGAGCGAGGCACCTTGCCCGAAGCATAGCGAGCGAAGAAAACGACACCAAACAAAAGTCCAAAAACCCATGTAGACCTTTTGACTTGTCGACATATTACATGTCGACCTAATGACCATGCCAACCTATTGTCCCTGTCGACCTAATGCATGTCGACTTTCCATGGGCGACCTAAGTTGAGTCGACCCAACGACCCATACCCAGCTATTCATATATTGAAAGAAATCTATTTGTATATTGGTTTCTATGGTGATGGGAATAGCTAGTTACTCATGTCTATGATTGATGATGTCAACAGGAAATTGAATTCTGGTGACACCCATGGGGGTTTGCACGAGGTGTATGTTTGTTATAAAAGGTAAGAAAGCTTTTGTATTGACATGCCTGATGATGGTTGAATAAACCGAAATGTAGCAGTACAGATACCCTTTGTCTGTGTTGTCTATTATTGAAAAATCCACAGAGTGATGCTCCTATTGGTATATATATATATATATATATATATATATATCAGGGCCAAACTGGCCATCTGGCTCTTCTGGCAAATGCCAGCTACACAAAGAGGTGGCTGCGCAGCTTTCCGGCTCTCTCTTTGTCCTAGGGTAGATGTAGTGTATAATAATTGTATTGGAGCAATACTTTATACCAGCGGTGGCCAACCCGCGGCTCTTGAGCCACATGCGGCTCTTTCTCCATCCGCATGGTGCTCGAATCCTTGCTCCAGGTGATCCCGCCTCCCGCTCGGGACACTGCTAGTGCAGCAGTGTTTCTACGGGCGCTGGCCCGCTAGCCAGTCAGAGCTCGTGGACCGGCAGCTGCAGCTTCTGATTGGCTGCCGGACTGCGAGCTTTGATTGGCTCACGAACTGGCGCCTGATACACCCACACCACCGCCGGAGAAAGAGGGGCAGGCGAGGCGCACGCTGCGCTCTTCTCCCCTCACACACAGGCACAGACTGCCCATCAGCAGCGCGGTGAGCACTGGGGGTGCATATCTGGCACTGTGGGGCATATGTGTACTTGGCTCTGTAGGGGTATATCTGGCACTGTGGGGGCATATATGTATCTGGCACTGTGGGGGCATA
The DNA here is from genome assembly GCF_028390025.1 of Pseudophryne corroboree. NCBI lineage: Eukaryota > Metazoa > Chordata > Amphibia > Anura > Myobatrachidae > Pseudophryne > Pseudophryne corroboree. Next base: position 1,069,668,059 of record NC_086444.1, read on the forward strand.
TGTGTATCTGGCACTGGAGGCATATGCGTATCTGACACTGTGGGGCATATGCGTATCTGGCACTGGGGGGGGCATATGTGTACCTGGCACTGTGGGTGCATATATGTATCTGGCACTGTGGGCGCATATATGTATCTGGCACTGTGGAGACAGTTATGTGTATCTGGCACTATGTGGGCATATGTGTATATGGCACTGTAGGGGCATATCTGGCACTGTGGGGACATATCTGGCACTGTGGAGGCATATACGTATCTGGCACTGTGGGGGCATATGTGTATCTGGCACCAGGGCTGGCAACAGAAATCTTGGGGCCCTCTCAGATGAGATATATAAATATATATAAATATGTGTGTGTTTATTTATGAAAGCGCAACAGAATTTGCGCTATTTAAGAAACTGTTAAAATATATATATATGTATATATATATATATATATAAATATGTATATCTCTCCTTCCTCCCCCCTACACACCACAGTCTGCGTCTCCCTCTCTCCTTCCTCCCTCACACACACCACAGTCTGTATCTCCACAATTACTCCATGCTGCATTCCCAGCTCCCCCAGCCCATTCTAAAGCCATGTATCCCCTCACCAAGCCACTCTAACCCCGGGGAGAGACTCACCTGTGCTGCACTCCCCAGACCAGAACACCGCACAGCCTGCAACAGAGCAGAACCCGGAAGAGCGGACGCACACTCGCTCCGCTCAGTCACTTTGTGTGAGAGGCTCCTGTCACTCTAAGGCTGTGGCCACACCGCCTGCAGCTCACTACCCTATTTGGACAAGATGGCTGGGTACTTATCAGCATATACTTGGGGCCCCTCTGATCCTTGGGGCCCGGTACAGTTGTACCCTTTGTACCCCCCTGTTGCCGGCCCTGTCTGGCACTGGGGGCATATGCGTATCTGGCACTGTGGGGCATATGTGTATCTGGCACTGTGGGGCATATGCGTATCTGGCACCGTGGGGCATATGTATACCTGGCACTGTGGAGGCAGTTATGTGTATCTGGCACTTTGGGGGAATATATGTATCTGGCCCCCACAATGTGTATCACACCCCCATTTTCATTGGCCACACCCATTTTTTGGCGTACGCTTTATATGTATGTCGCACTCTACTGGGGCATTATATGTATGTGGCACTGTACAATTTGACTAAAAACGGGGTTGTGACACAAGGTCATACTCCTACAAATGTCATACCGAAAGGTGTGCACTCAAAAATGGGTTGTGGCTTTGTGACAACTAGGCCACGCCCCATTTTTGCACATGCGCCTTAGGCGCGCATGATAATGACTCTTTCACTGACTCCAGGTCTTTTCTGACTCTTTGCCTCTCACTGGTTGGCCACCCCTGCTTCATACCATTGACAAGTTAGCTACACTGTGTATCTAGGCAAGGAAGTTTACTTTATACTAGAGATGAGCGGGTTCGGTTCCTCGGAATCCGAACCCGCCTGAACTTCATTTTTTTTTACACGGGGGCCGAGCGACTCGGATCTTCCCGCCTTGCTCGGTTAACCCGAGCGCGCCCGAACGTCATCATCCCGCTGTCGGATTCTCGCGAGGCTCGGATTCTATCGCGAGACTCGGATTCTATATAAGGAGCCGCGCGTCGCCGCCATTTTCACACGTGCATTGAGATTCATAGGGAGAGGACGTGGCTGGCGTCCTCTCCGTTTATAGAGAAGAGAGTGAGACTAGAGTAGAGAGAGACACAGTAGTAATTTTGGGGAGCATTAGGAGGAGTACTACTACTTGCTGAAGTGATAGATAGATAGATAGATAGATAGATAGATAGATAGATAGATAGATAGATAGATAGATAGTGTGACTGTATAATGTATATCTGACTTGTGGGGGAGACACTGACAGTGGGGAGCAGTTAGAGTCTGAGAGCAGGACTCAGGAGTACATATAACGTACAGTGCACACTTTTGCTGCCAGAGTGCCACACTGCCATTGTGACCACACTGACCACCAGTATAATATATATTGTGATTGTCTGCTTAGGAGTACTACTTGCAAGTTGCTGATAGTGTGACCAGTGACCTGACCACCAGTTTAATAATCACCACCAGTTTAATATATATAATATATATATATATAATTGTATATAATATATATATAATATTGTATACAACCTACACGTTTTTTTTTTTTCTTTCTTCTTCTTTATACATACTACTATAGTAGCTTACTGTAGCAGTATGCGGTGCTGCTGAGCTGACAGTGTCCAGCAGGTCCATCATCAGTCATTACATAATAAATATATATACCTGTCCGGCTGCAGTACTAGTGATATTATATATATATATATATATTGATTTCATCTCATTATCATCCAGTCTATATTAGCAGCAGACACAGTACGGTAGTCCACGGCTGTAGCTACCTCTGTGTCGGCAGTCGCTCGTCCATCCATAATTGTATACCACCTACCCGTGGTTTTTTTTTTTCTTTCTTCTTTATACATACTACTATAGTAGCTTACTGTAGCAGTCTGCGGTGCTGCTGAGCTGACAGTGTCCAGCAGGTCCGTCATCAGTCATTACATAATAAATATATCTACCTGTCCGGCTGCAGTACTAGTGTGATATTATATATATATATATATTGATTTCATCTCATTATCATCCAGTCTATATTAGCAGCAGACACAGTACGGTAGTCCACGGCTGTAGCTACCTCTGTGTCGGCAGTCGCTCGTCCATCCATAATTGTATACCACCTACCCGTGGTTTTTTTTTTTCTTTCTTCTTTATACATACTACTATAGTAGCTTACTGTAGCAGTCTGCGGTGCTGCTGAGCTGACAGTGTCCAGCAGGTCCGTCATCAGTCATTACATAATAAATATATCTACCTGTCCGGCTGCAGTACTAGTGTGATATTATATATATATATATATTGATTTCATCTCATTATCATCCAGTCTATATTAGCAGCAGACACAATACGGTAGTCCACGGCTGTAGCTACCTCTGTGTCGGCAGTCGCTCGTCCATCCATAATTGTATACCACCTACCCGTGGTTTTTTTTTTTCCTTTCTTCTTTATACATACTACTATAGTAGCTTACTGTAGCAGTCTGCGGTGCTGCTGAGCTGACAGTGTCCAGCAGGTCCGTCATCAGTCATTACATAATAAATATATCTACCTGTCCGGCTGCAGTACTAGTGTGATATTATATATATATATATATTGATTTCATCTCATTATCATCCAGTCTATATTAGCAGCAGACACAGTACGGTAGTCCATGGCTGTAGCTACCTCTGTGTCGGCAGTCGCTCGTCCATCCATAATTGTATACCACCTACCCGTGGTTTTTTTTTTTCCTTTCTTCTTTATACATACTACTATAGTAGCTTACTGTAGCAGTCTGCGGTGCTGCTGAGCTGACAGTGTCCAGCAGGTCCGTCATCAGTCATTACATAATAAATATATCTACCTGTCCGGGTGCAGTACTAGTGTGATATTATATATATATATATTGATTTCATCTCATTATCATCCAGTCTATATTAGCAGCAGACACAGTACGGTAGTCCACGGCTGTAGCTACCTCTGTGTCGGCAGTCGCTCGTCCATCCATAATTGTATACCACCTACCCGTGGTTTTTTTTTTTCCTTTCTTCTTTATACATACTACTATAGTAGCTTACTGTAGCAGTCTGCGGTGCTGCTGAGCTGACAGTGTCCAGCAGGTCCGTCATCAGTCATTACATAATAAATATATCTACCTGTCCGGCTGCAGTACTAGTGTGATATTATATATATATATATTGATTTCATCTCATTATCATCCAGTCTATATTAGCAGCAGACACAGTACGGTAGTCCGCGGCTGTAGCTACCTCTGTGTCGGCAGTCGCTCGTCCATCCATAATTGTATACCACCTACCCGTGGTTTTTTTTTTTCTTTCTTCTTTATACATACTACTATAGTAGCTTACTGTAGCAGTCTGCGGTGCTGCTGAGCTGACAGTGTCCAGCAGGTCCGTCATCAGTCATTACATAATAAATATATATACCTGTCCGGCTGCAGTACTAGTGATATTATATATATATATATATTGATTTCATCTCATTATCATCCAGTCTATATTAGCAGCAGACACAGTACGGTAGTCCACGGCTGTAGCTACCTCTGTGTCGGCAGTCGCTCGTCCATCCATAAGTATACTAGTATCCATCCATCTCCATTGTTTACCTGAGGTGCCTTTTAGTTGTGCCTATTAAAATATGGAGAACAAAAATGTTGAGGTTCCAAAATTAGGGAAAGATCAAGATCCACTTCCACCTCGTGCTGAAGCTGCTGCCACTAGTCATGGCCGAGACGATGAAATGCCAGCAACGTCGTCTGCCATGGCCGATGCCCAATGTCATAGTACAGAGCATGTAAAATCCAAAACACCAAATATCAGTAAAAAAAGGACTCCAAAATCTAAAATAAAATTGTCAGAGGAGAAGCGTAAACTTGCCAATATGCCATTTACCACACGGAGTGGCAAGGAACGGCTGAGGCCCTGGCCTATGTTCATGGCTAGTGGTTCAGCTTCACATGAGGATGGAAGCACTCAGCCTCTCGCTAGAAAAATGAAAAGACTCAAGCTGGCAAAAGCACCGCAAAGAACTGTGCGTTCTTCGAAATCCCAAATCCACAAGGAGAGTCCAATTGTGTCGGTTGCGATGCCTGACCTTCCCAACACTGGACGTGAAGAGCATGCGCCTTCCACCATTTGCACGCCCCCTGCAAGTGCTGGAAGGAGCACCCGCAGTCCAGTTCCTGATAGTCAGATTGAAGATGTCAGTGTTGAAGTACACCAGGATGAGGAGGATATGGGTGTTGCTGGCGCTGGGGAGGAAATTGACAAGGAGGATTCTGATGGTGAGGTGGTTTGTTTAAGTCAGGCACCCGGGGAGACACCTGTTGTCCGTGGGAGGAATATGGCCGTTGACATGCCTGGTGAAAATACCAAAAAAATCAGCTCTTCGGTGTGGAAGTATTTCAACAGAGATGCGGACAACATTTGTCAAGCCGTGTGTTGCCTTTGTCAAGCTGTAATAAGTAGGGGTAAGGACGTTAACCACCTCGGAACATCCTCCCTTATACGTCACCTGCAGCGCATTCATAATAAGTCAGTGACAAGTTCAAAAACTTTGGGCGACAGCGGAAGCAGTCCACTGACCAGTAAATCCCTTCCTCTTGTAACCAAGCTCACGCAAACCACCCCACCAACTCCCTCAGTGTCAATTTCCTCCTTCCCCAGGAATGCCAATAGTCCTGCAGGCCATGTCACTGGCAATTCTGACGATTCCTCTCCTGCCTGGGATTCCTCCGATGCATCCTTGCGTGTAACGCCTACTGCTGCTGGCGCTGCTGTTGTTGCTGCTGGGAGTCGATGGTCATCCCAGAGGGGAAATCGTAAGACCACTTTTACTACTTCCACCAAGCAATTGACTGTCCAACAGTCCTTTGCGAGGAAGATGAAATATCACAGCAGTCATCCTGCTGCAAAGCGGATAACTGAGGCCTTGGCATCCTGGGTGGTGAGAAACGTGGTTCCGGTATCCATCATTACTGCAGAGCCAACTAGAGACTTGTTGGAGGTACTGTGTCCCCGGTACCAAATACCATCTAGGTTCCATTTCTCTAGGCAGGCGATACCGAAAATGTACACAGACCTCAGAAAAAGAGTCACCAGTGTCCTAAAAAATGCAGCTGTACCCAATGTCCACTTAACCACGGACATGTGGACAAGTGGAGCAGGGCAGACTGAGGACTATATGACTGTGACAGCCCACTGGGTAGATGTATGGACTCCCGCCGCAAGAACAGCAGCGGCGGCACCAGTAGCAGCATCTCGCAAACGCCAACTCTTTCCTAGGCAGGCTACGCTTTGTATCACCGGTTTCCAGAATACGCACACAGCTGAAAACCTCTTACGGCAACTGAGGAAGATCATCGCGGAATGGCTTACCCCAATTGGACTCTCCTGTGGATTTGTGGCATCGGACAACGCCAGCAATATTGTGTGTGCATTAAATATGGGCAAATTCCAGCACGTCCCATGTTTTGCACATACCTTGAATTTGGTGGTGCAGAATTTTTTAAAAAACGACAGGGGCGTGCAAGAGATGCTGTCGGTGGCCAGAAGAATTGCGGGACACTTTCGGCGTACAGGCACCACGTACAGAAGACTGGAGCAACACCAAAAACGCCTGAACCTGCCCTGCCATCATCTGAAGCAAGAAGTGGTAACGAGGTGGAATTCAACCCTATATATGCTTCAGAGGTTGGAGGAGCAGCAAAAGGCCATTCAAGCCTATACAATTCAGCACGATATAGGAGGTGGAATGCACCTGTCTCAAGCGCAGTGGAGAATGATTTCAACGTTGTGCAAGGTTCTGCTGCCCTTTGAACTTGCCACACGTGAAGTCAGTTTAGACACTGCCAGCCTGAGTCAGGTCATTCCCCTCATCAGGCTTTTGCAGAAGAAGCTGGAGACATTGAAGGAGGAGCTAACACGGAGCGATTCCGCTAGGCATGTGGGACTTGTGGATGGAGCCCTTAATTCGCTTAACAAGGATTCACGGGTGGTCAATCTGTTGAAATCAGAGCACTACATTTTGGCCACCGTGCTCGATCCTAGATTTAAAACCTACCTTGGATCTCTCTTTCCGGCAGACACAAGTCTGCTGGGGTTCAAAGACCTGCTGGTGAGAAAATTGTCAAGTCAAGCGGAACGCGACCTGTCAACATCTCCTCCTTCACATTCTCCCGCAACTGGGGGTGCGAGGAAAAGGCTCAGAATTCCGAGCCCACCCGCTGGCGGTGATGCAGGGCAGTCTGGAGCGACTGCTGATGCTGACATCTGGTCCGGACTGAAGGACCTGTCAACGATTACGGACATGTCGTCTACTGTCACTGCATATGATTCTCTCCCCATTGAAAGAATGGTGGAGGATTATATGAGTGACCGCATCCAAGTAGGCACGTCACACAGTCCGTACTTATACTGGCAGGAAAAAGAGGCAATTTGGAGGCCCTTGCACAAACTGGCTTTATTCTACCTAAGTTGCCCTCCCACAAGTGTGTACTCCGAAAGAGTGTTTAGTGCCGCCGCTCACCTTGTCAGCAATCGGCGTACGAGGTTACTTCCAGAAAATGTGGAGAAGATGATGTTCATTAAAATGAATTATAATCAATTCCTCCGTGGAGACATTGACCAGCAGCAATTGCCTCCACAAAGTACACAGGGAGCTGAGATGGTGGATTCCAGTGGGGACGAATTGATAATCTGTGAGGAGGGGGATGTACACGGTGATATATCGGAGGATGATGATGAGGTGGACATCTTGCCTCTGTAGAGCCAGTTTGTGCAAGGAGAGATTAATTGCTTCTTTTTTGGTGGGGGTCCAAACCAACCCGTCATTTCAGTCACAGTCGTGTGGCAGACCCTGTCACTGAAATGATGGGTTGGTTAAAGTGTGCATGTCCTGTTTATACAACATAAGGGTGGGTGGGAGGGCCCAAGGACAATTCCATCTTGCACCTCTTTTTTCTTTAATTTTTCTTTGCGTCATGTGCTGTTTGGGGAGTGTTTTTTGGAAGGGCCATCCTGCGTGACACTGCAGTGCCACTCCTAGATGGGCCAGGTGTTTGTGTTGGCCACTAGGGTCGCTTATCTTACTCACACAGCTACCTCATTGCGCCTCTTTTTTTCTTTGCGTCATGTGCTGTTTGGGGAGTGTTTTTTGGAAGGGCCATCCTGCGTGACACTGCAGTGCCACTCCTAGATGGGCCCGGTGTTTGTGTCGGCCACTAGGGTCGCTTATCTTACTCACACAGCTACCTCATTGCGCCTCTTTTTTTCTTTGCGTCATGTGCTGTTTGGGGAGTGTTTTTTGGAAGGGCCATCCTGCATGACACTGCAGTGCCACTCCTAGATGGGCCCGGTGTTTGTGTCGGCCACTAGGGTCGCTTATCTTACTCACACAGCTCCCTCATTGCGCCTCTTTTTTTCTTTGCGTCATGTGCTGTTTGGGGAGTGTTTTTTGGAAGGGCCATCCTGCGTGACACTGCAGTGCCACTCCTAGATGGGCCCGGTGTTTGTGTCGGCCACTAGGGTCGCTTATCTTACTCACACAGCTACCTCATTGCGCCTCTTTTTTTCTTTGCGTCATGTGCTGTTTGGGGAGTGTTTTTTGGAAGGGCCATCCTGCGTGACACTGCAGTGCCACTCCTAGATGGGCCAGGTGTTTGTGTCGGCCACTAGGGTCGCTTATCTTACTCACACAGCTACCTCATTGCGCCTCTTTTTTTCTTTGCGTCATGTGCTGTTTGGGGAGTGTTTTTTGGAAGGGCCATCCTGCGTGACACTGCAGTGCCACTCCTAGATGGGCCCGGTGTTTGTGTCGGCCACTAGGGTCGCTTATCTTACTCACACAGCTACCTCATTGCGCCTCTTTTTTTCTTTGCGTCATGTGCTGTTTGGGGAGTGTTTTTTGGAAGGGCCATCCTGCGTGACACTGCAGTGCCACTCCTAGATGGGCCCGGTGTTTGTGTCGGCCACTAGGGTCGCTTATCTTACTCACACAGCTACCTCATTGCGCCTCTTTTTTTCTTTGCGTCATGTGCTGTTTGGGGAGTGTTTTTTGGAAGGGCCATCCTGCGTGACACTGCAGTGCCACTCCTAGATGGGCCAGGTGTTTGTGTTGGCCACTAGGGTCGCTTAGCTTACTCACACAGCTACCTCATTGCGCCTCTTTTTTTCTTTGCGTCATGTGCTGTTTGGGGAGTGTTTTTTGGAAGGGCCATCCTGTGTGACACTGCAGTGCCACTCCTAGATGGGCCCGGTGTTTGTGTCGGCCACTAGGGTCGCTTATCTTACTCACACAGCTACCTCATTGCGCCTCTTTTTTTCTTTGTGTCATGTGCTGTTTGGGGAGTGTTTTTTGGAAGGGCCATCCTGCGTGACACTGCAGTGCCACTCCTAGATGGGCCCGGTGTTTGTGTCGGCCACTAGGGTCGCTTAGCTTAGTCATCCAGCGACCTCGGTGCAAATTTTAGGACTAAAAATAATATTGTGAGGTGTGAGGTATTCAGAATAGACTGAAAATGAGTGGAAATTATGGTTTTTGAGGTTAATAATACTTTGGGATCAAAATGACCCCCAAATTCTATGATTTAAGCTGTTTTTTAGTGTTTTTAAAAAAAAACACCCGAATCCGACAAAAAAAATTCGGTGAGGTTTTGCCAAAACGCGGTCGAACCCAAAACACGGCCGCGGAACCGAACCCAAAACCAAAACACAAAACCCGAAAAATTTCAAGTGCACATCTCTACTTTATACCAAAGTTGCCTACCCTCCCGCATTCTGCAGGAGACTCCCTGAAATAGTAGCAATCTCCCTGACTCCCTGAATAGTCCAGCGATCTCCCTAATTGTACCTTACCCCCATTATGTAACTGTTACATTCTTGGGGAAGGGGGGTATCAGAGATACATACAGTACATTCAGATGGAATCATCAGTGCCATTTCCCTGCATTGGTTATAAGGCACAGTAATCCCTATGGCTATATGCATTTTAAATAAGGTTTCTCGTGGCCACTTACAATATATGGAATCTTTTGTAAAACAAAATACACAAACAAATCCTGAAAAATATCAGTGTCTTTTCTTCAACAAGTTGATCTTACTGACTTTGGGGCTCATATACATTTGCATGTGAGTAATTTTTATGGCACGCGTCTCAGATGTAGCAGTACGCGTCCACGCTGATAGGTTTTACTTTCACAGTCTCCCTGGAATGCTTTTTCAAAAGTGGACAAGTATGCTTTATACTATAGTATTGGTATTTTACATCATGGTTCATTTCTTATTTGCTTGTTTCATGTATTCTTATCAGAGAATTAAAATAAATCACCCAATAAGGAAAGTGTTTGCTGTTTTTAAAATGCTGTATGCCTTGTTTCCTCTCTCCAATCATAAAGAGATGCAAGTGTCAGTCTTCATGGCGACTTACTGTATGCTTTGTACATGGGCATGCAAAGTACAAAGATGTCTAAAAACACTGGCACAACCCCAACTCAGCATGTGCCCATCTATGGGGGTAATTCCAAGTTGATCGCAGCAGGAATTTTTTTAGCAGTTGGGCAAAACCATGTGCACTGCAGGGGGGGGCAGATATAACATTTGCAGAGAGAGTTAGATTTGGGTGGGTTATTTTGTTTCTGTGCAGGGTAAATACTGGCTGCTTTATTTTTACACTGCAATTTAGATTGCAGATTGAACTCACCACACCCAAATCTAACTCTCTCTGCACATGTTATATCTGCCTCCCCTGCAGTGCACATGGTTTTGCCCAACTGCTAAAAAATTTCCTGCTGCGATCAACTTGGAATTACCCCCTATGTTTTTATTTGCCTTACTGATAAGTAATACAGATCTTTATGTGATATCTTTTCTATTTTTAACCCATCCTAAAAATAAAAAGTTCCAAGGAAAAGAACTGGCTTGTGTAATATGAGTGTTTAATAAAGAGCACCCTATGTCACATTCATACAAATATTATTTTATCTATTTCTAAGCACAGTGCTATGTGAACAGATAAAACAGGGGGGGCAGATGTATTAACCTGGAGAAGGCATAAGGAAGTGATAAACCAGTGATATGTGCAAGGTGATAAAGACACCAGCCAATCAGCTCCAATATGTAAATTAACAGTTAGGATCTGATTGGCTGCTGCCTTTATCACCTTGCACATATCACTGGTTTATCACTTCCTTATGCCTTTTCCAGGTTAATACATCTGCCCCATTATTGTTCTCAATATTGATATATTTCAAAGAGTGCCTATGGGTGTTTATTTCTGGCCATGATTTAAGGGGGTGTCGTACGGTATGCTGGCGCTCGGGCTCCCGGCGCCCAGCATACCAGCGCCGGGAGCCCGACCGCCGGCATACCGACAGCGTGGCGAGCGCAAAGGAGCCCCTTGCGGGCTCGCTGCGCTCACCACGCTGCGGGCACGGTGGCGCGCTACGCGTGCCACACTATTTTATTCTCCCTCTAGGGGGGTCGTGGACCCCACGAGGGAGAATAGTTGTCGGTATGCCGGGTGTCGGAATTCCGGCGCCGGTATACTGTGCGCCGGGATCCCGACATTCGGCATACAGAAGACCACCCATTTAAGGGTCTCATAAGATTAAAGCCACCAATATATGTATATGTCACCAAGTTGCCATGTTGCTGGCGTGTTGCTTTTCGGTTATTATAGTGTTAAAAGGGAAATGTGGGATGACACTGAAATTGCGATGTCTACTCTATTTTCAGTCTCTTGTGCATATGGTCTGTGTCTTCAAACCACATCATCGACACCAGCACTTATGCAGACCCTAGCATCTATGAAGAGGTCCAGTGACAGCTGTGGAATGTGAGAAGGCTCTCCATCCCATCAATAAAATGTGTACAGATCTGGGCGTAGTTTTTAAATGATAGCATAAACAGCAGCTCAATATCTGCAGAATGTAATTTTTATTAAAAGTAATGAACTCCATTATAATTCACTAGTTTCCAGCCCGCCAAAATGGCTGAACAACATGACAGTATTGTCAGCGCTGGTGGCAGTGTGCGCCCGAATGGAGCAACACTTGAATTGCTCTGTTGGGTGCCGTCTAGTGGCAGCTGGCACACAGAACATTTTAATTCCCCCCATAAAGGTGAGGGCAGCGTTAGCCTTTTATTATATAAGATAGTCAATTCAAAAAGTTCATGCAAGACAATGGAATTAAACATTTGACATCAGCTCCACACCACTAACGGTTTGGCTGAGAGATTTGTCCAAACATTCAAAAAAGCTATCAAGTCCATTCACCATGAACATCTACCTTTGCAACACAAGATTGACAACTTCCTGTTTATATATCGTAGGATGGAGCACTCCACTACCGGTCAGCCTCCTGCGGTGCTCTTTATGCATCGGAACTTGCAGTCTTAGTGGGACTTGATAAAACCGGATGTGAGGCGGAAGGTACATAACAAATTGTTTCAATCTGTTTATCAGAAACCTACTCGGCCCTTCCATATTGGCCAAGAGGTGCTTGTCCGTGATTACAGAGGAGACAAATGGCAACTGGGAATTGTTTCTTCCAAATCCGGCCCTCTGATGTACGTGATTGAAGTTGGAGGAGAATTGTGACGTCGCCACATTGATCAAATAATTGAGGCCGGGAGGCAAACTGACTATACGTTGACAGCTGGACATACATAGCCAAGCCAGTGATGTGGGGGTTTATGTATACCCCTCTGGGTCAGATACAGAGACTGTTCCCAAACCTGCTATGGAGTCACCTGAGCATGAGGTTCCCTTAGTAACAACTGATCCTGAACCTTCTAGTGTGATTTCTGTGGAGCAGCCAGTCACTCTGGGAGTTAAACATCGTTATCCAGACAGAGTTCATAAGGCACCTCAAAGGCTTGCTTTGTAGCCTTCTGGGGTAACGTACACATTGCAAAGTGCTAACATTTTTCATGTCTGCATTTATCTAAGTTGGGAGGAGTGTGGTGTATATAGTTCCCATTGCTGTATATGTGTTCTGGTGGAAGGTTACAACGGATCTTATTTTGTGTTTGTATTAGTTGGCGTATGAATCTCTTTCTGTGTTCTTTGGTTTCCTGTAGTTCTCCAGTAAAGAAGCATGCAACACTCACTGTGTCCTGGTTACATAAAAAACTCTTATTGAAATATAAGTCACAGATTTAACAGAGAGAGTGAGAGATACAGGGGCTGAGTGAGGGAAACAGGAGAGTGGGAAGTACAGGAGCTGAGGGGGAAGCAGGCCCTGAGAGGCTAGCAGGGAGTGAAAGGACCAGGGGTTGAGATAGGGATATACTGCATACTGTAGTTTGTTTATATACAAAGGAAACTTTCGCCTGGGCACGCCACAAGGTCTAGAATCAAGCGTGTTTATGATCACAGTTATTATTGTTCTTTTAGTTAAGGTGGAAAAAATAATTTGAAGTATTGCATGCTTGCTGTCCATCAGCACAACTTGACACACAGTATATTACAGTGGTGGAACTAGAGGGTGGGGGGCCCAGGTGCAACACTATGCTTTGGGCCCCCTCAACATTCCTGGCATCAGGAATGGTGAGGGGGCCCAACGACAGGATAATAGTGCATACAAAGTCTCAGATGAAGCACAATGGAACTTGGTGTGAAAAAAAAAAGGTGTGAAAAAAAAACTTGGACGCTGCATTGTAGCACTTTGTATACAGATCCAGACCAAACTGCACAGTAATGTAGTGTCACATATCACATTAATCAGTGCAGTTTCATTAAGTGGTTTTGTCAACATCCAATTGTTTCATTTGTATGCCTAAGATGCACATTTAAAAAAAAAAAAAAAATTGCTTGGTGCAAGCCGAGGGCGCAGGACCCAAGCAGGGCTGTTTGGCGCGACTGCACCGCTAGTAGTTCCGCCACTGTTACATTAAATGGAAACAAATATTTTAGTTACTCAAAGTCAATCTATGCAACCACTAGTGGAAGGTAATAATTGTAAGCCAAACAGCCAGTGGTTTGCCTAGATTATTTTATGTTTTGCCAACCCTTCGCAAGTAAGTATGACCCATCAGACATTTGATGAGGATCTCATTGACATCACGGCCACCAGTACTGGAAAGAGACAAAGAAAATAGAATGGCCCTTTTGCAAGTAATTTCTTCAATAGTTTAATCAGAAATAATTGTTCTTATTCCTTCTGAGCAGAGAAATATGGATTTTCCAATACTTTGTGTAAAAGAACAGACAAAACATTTCAAACCATCTAATGTCCTTTAATGTAAGCATTCAAGTAGACAGGTTCATGATGGAATTTCTAAGATGTTTAATCAATATAGGCAGGAGAATGCCCCACAAAATTCACATGTCATTTCTCTACATCTGGATATGTTTATTTTCTTGATGGAACGCTGGGGTAGACGCAAATATACAGTGCATCCGTAAATTATTCACAGCACTTCACTTTTTCCACATGTTGTTATGTTACAGCCTTATTCCAAACTGGAATAAATTCATTTTTCCCCTCAAAATTCTACACACAATACCCCATAATGACAACGTGAAAAAAGTGTTCTTGAGATTTTTGCTAATTTATTAAAAATAAAAAAATAAATCACATGTACATAAGTATTCACGGCTTTTGCTCAATACTTTGTTGATGCACCTTTGGCAGCAATTACAGCCTCGAGTCTTTTTGAATATGATGCCACAAGCTTTGCACACCTATCTTTGGGCTGTTTTGCCCGTTCCTCTTTGCAGCACCTATCAAGCTCCATCAGGTTGGATGGGAAGCATCGGTGCACAGCCTTTTTCAGATCTCTCCAGAGATGTTTAATCGGATTCACGTCTGGGCTCTGACTGGGCCACTCAAGGACATTCACAGAGTTGTCCTGAAGCCACTCCTTTGATATCTTGGCAGTGTGCTTACAGTCGTTGTCCTGCTGAAAGATGAACCGTCGTCCCAGTCTAAGGTCAAGAGTTCTCTGGAGCAGGTTTTCATCCAGGATGTCTCTGTACATTGCTTCATTCATCTTTCCCTCTATCCTGACTAGTTTCCCAGTTCCTGCCGCTGAAAAAAATCCCCACAGCATGATGCTACCACCACCATGCTTCACTGTTGGCCTGTGATGAGCGGTGCCTGGTTTCTCCAAACATGACGCCTGGCATTCACGCCAAAGAGTCATCAGACCAGAAAATTTTGTTTTTCATGGTCTGAGAGTCCTTCAGGTGCATTTTGGCACACTCCAGGCGGGCTGCCAATTGCTTTTTTACTAAGGAGTCGCTTCCGTCTGGCCACTCTACCATACAGTCCTGATTGGTGGATTGCTGCAGAAATGGTTGTCCTTCTGGAAGGTTTTCCTCTCTCCACAGAGGAATGCTGTAGCTCTGACAGAGTGACAATCAGTTTTTTGGTCACCTCCTTGACTAGGGCCCTTCTCCCCCAGTCGCTCAGTTTAGGCGGCCGGCCAGCTCTAGGAAGAGTGCTGGTGATTCCGAACTTCTTCCATTTACAGATGATGGAGGTCACTGTGCTCATTGGGACCTTCAAAGCAGCAGATATTTTTCTGTACCCTTCCCCAGACTTGTGCCTCGATACAATCCTGTCTCGGAGGTCTACTGACAATTCCTTTGACTTCATGCTTGGTTTGTGCTCAGACATGCACTGTCAAGTGTGGGACCTTATATAGACAGGTGTGTGCCTTTCCGTCACATGTCCAATCAACTGAATTTACGACAGGTGGACTCCAGTAAAGCTGTAGGAACATTTTAAGGATGATCAGTGGAACCAGGATGCACCTGAACTAAATTTTGAGCTTCATGACAAAGGCTGTGAATACTTATGTATGTACATGTAATTTCTTAGTTTCTCTGACGTCCTAGTGGATGCTGGGGACTCCGTAAGGACCATCGGGAATAGCGGCTCCGCAGGAGACTGGGCACAGCTAAGAAAGATTTAGGACTACCTGGTGTGCACTGGCTCCTCCCACTATGACCCTCCTCCAGACCTCAGTTAGAATCCTGTGCCCGGCTGAGCTGGATGCACACTAGGGGCTCTCCTGAGCTCCTAGAGAGAAAGTATATTTTAGGTTTTTTATTTTACAGTGAGATCTGCTGGCAACAGACTCACTGCAGCGAGGGACTAAGGGGAGAAGAAGCGAACCTACCTAACTGGTGGTAGCTTGGGCTTCTTAGGCTACTGGACACCATTAGCTCCGGAGGGATCGACCGCATGGAACCGGCCATTGATGTTCGGTCCCAGAGCCGCGCCGCCGGCCCCCTTACAGAGCCAGAAGCAAGAAGAGTCCGGAAAATCGGCGGCAGAAGACATCAGTCTTCACCCAGGTAGCGCTCAGCACTGCAGCTGTGCGCCATTGCTTCTTATACACACTTCACACTCCGGTCACTGAGGGTGCAGGGCGCTGGGGGGGGGGGGGCGCCCTGAGCAGCAATAAAAACACCTTGGCTGGCAAATATATCACAATATATAGCCCCAGAGGCTATATATGTGATAAATACCCCTGCCAGAATCCATTAAAAAGCGGGAGAAAAGTCCACCGAAAAAGGGGCGGAGCTATCTCCCTCAGCACACTGGCGCCATTTCTCCCTCACAGCTCCGCTGGAAGGAAGCTCCCTGGCTCTCCCCTGCAGTCTACACTACAGAAAGGGTAAAAAAGAGAGGGGGGGCACTAAATTTAGGCGCAATATACATATAGCAGCTATAAGGGGATATAATTTAGTTAATCCCTGTATTATATAGCGCTCTGGTGTGTGCTGGCATACTCTCTCTCTGTCTCCCCAAAGGCTTTGTGGGGTCCTGTCTTCTGTCAGAGCATTCCCTGTGTGTGTGCGGTGTGTCGGTACGGCTGTGTCGACATGTTTGATAAGGAGGCTTATGTGGAGGAGGAGCAGGTGCCTATAAATGTGTTGTCACCCCCTGCGGGGCAGACACCTGAGTCGATGGACTTGTGGAAGGAATTACGCAAAAGTGTCGACTCCTTACATAAAAAATTTGACGACATGCCAAATGCGGAGCAGCCGGCTTCTCAGCCCGTGCCTGCCCAGACGTCTCAAAGGCCATCAGGGGCTCTAAAACGCCCGCTACCTCAGATGGCAGACACAGATGTCGACACGGATACTGATACCAGTGTCGACGACGAAGAGACTAATGTAATGTCCAATAGGGCCACTCGTTATATGATTGAGGAAATGAAAAATGTTTTACACATTTCTGATGTGACCCCAGGTACCACAAAAAAGGGTATTATGTTTGGGGAGAAAAAACTACCAGTAGTTTTTCCCCCTTCTGAAGAATTAAATGAAGTGTGTGAAGTAGCGTGGGCTTCCCCCGATAAAAAATTGGTGATTTCTAAAAAGTTACTAATGGCGTACCCTTTCCCGCCAGAGGATAGGTCACGCTGGGAAACACCCCCTAGGGTGGATAAAGCGCTTACACGCTTATCAAAAAAGGTGGCACTACCGTCTCCGGATACGGCCGCCCTAAAGGAACCTGCTGATAGAAAGCAGGAGCATCTCCTGAAGGCTATTTATACGCACACTGGTATTATACTGAGACCAGCTATTGCTTCAGCATGGATGTGCAGTGCTGCAGCTGCGTGGTCGGATTCCCTGTCGGAAAACATTGACACCCTAGACAGGGACACTATATTGCTAAACATAGAGCATATTAAAGACGCTGTCTTATACATGAGAGATGCACAGAGGGATATTTGCCGGCTGGCATCTAAAATAAGTGCACTGTCCATTTCTGCCAGGAGAGGTTTATGGACTCGGCAGTGGACAGGTGATGCAGATTCTAAAAGGCACATGGAAGTTTTGCCTTATAAGGGTGAGGAGTTGTTCGGGGATGGTCTTTCGGACCTAGTTTCCACAGCGACAGCTGGGAAGTCAGCATTTTTACCACATGTCCCCTCACAACCAAAGAAAGCACCGTATTATCAGGTACAGTCCTTTCGTCCCCAAAAGAACAAGCGGGGTAGAGGCGCGTCCTTTCTGCCCAGAGGCAGAGGTAGGGGAAAAAAGCTGCAGCATACAGCCAGTTCCCAGGAACAAAAGTCCTCCCCCGCTTCTTCTGCTAAGTCTGCCGCATGACGCTGGGGCTCAACAGGCGGAGCCAGGTACGGTGGGGGCCCGTCTCAAAAACTTCAGCAATCAGTGGGCTCGCTCACAAGTAAATCCCTGGATCCTTCAAGTGGTTTCTCAGGGGTACAGGCTGGAATTCGAGACATTTCCCCCCCGCCGTTTCCTCAAATCTGCCAACGACTCCCTCAGACAGGGAGGCTGTGATAGAGGCAATTCACAAGCTGTATTCCCAGCAGGTGATAATCAAGGTGCCCCTACTTCAACAAGGACGGGGTTACTATTCCACAATGTTTGTGGTACCGAAACCGGACGGTTCGGTGAGACCCATTTTGAATTTAAATTCCTTGAACACATATATAAAAAAAATTCAAGTTCAAGATGGAATCGCTCAGGGCGGTTATTGCAAGCCTGGAAGAGGGGGATTACATGGTATCTCTGGACATCAAGGATGCTTACCTGCATGTCCCCATTTACCATCCTCACCAGGAGTACCTCAGATTTGTGGTACAGGATTGTCATTACCAATTCCAGACGTTGCCGTTCGGCCTGTCCACGGCACCGAGGGAATTTACCAAGGTAATGGCCGAAATGATGATACTCCTTCGAAAAAAGGGAGTTTTAATTATCCCATACTTGGACGATCTCCTGATAAAGGCGAGGTCCAGAGAGCAGTTGTTGGTCCAACCGTGCTGCTACACCAGCACGGTTGGATTCTGAATATTCCAAAGTCACAGCTGGTTCCTGCGACACGTCTACTGTTCCTGGGGATGATTCTGGACACAGTCCAGAAAAAAGTGTTTCTCCCAGAGGAGAAAGCCAAGGAGCTGTCATCTCTAGTCAGAGGCCTCCTGAAACCGAAACAGGTGTCGGTGCATCACTGCACGCGAGTCCTGGGAAAAATGGTAGCTTCCTACGAAGCAATTCCATTTGACAGGTTCCATGCCAGAACTTTTCAGTGGGACCTGTTGGACCAGTGGTCCGGATCGCATCTTCAAATGCATCGGTTGATAACCCTGTCTCCAAGGACCAGGGTGTCTCTGTTGTGGTGGCTGCAGAGTGCTCATCTCAAAGAGGGCCGCAGATTCGGCATACAGGACTGGGTCCTGGTGACCACGGATGCCAGCCTTCGAGGCTGGGGGGCAGTCACACGGGGAAGAAACTTCCAAGGACTTTGGTCAAGTCAGGAGACTTCGCTACACATAAATGTTCTGGAACTAAGGGCCATTTACAATGCCCTAAGTCAGGCAAAGCTCCTGCTTCAAAACCAGCCGGTTCTGATTCAGTCAGACAACATCACGGCAGTCGCCCATGTAAACCGACAGGGCGGCACAAGAAGCAGGACGGCGATGGCAGAAGCCACAAGGATTCTCCGATGGGCGGAAAATCACGTGTTAGCACTGTCAGCAGTGTTCATTCCGGGAGTGGACAACTGGGAAGCAGACTTCCTCAGCAGGCACGACCTCCACCCGGGAGAGTGGGGACTTCATCCAGAAGTTTTCCAAATGATTGTAAACCGTTGGGAAAGGCCACAGGTGGACATGATGGCGTCCCGCCTAAACAAAAAGCTACAAAAGTATTGCGCCAGGTCAAGAGACCCGCAGGCGATAGCTGTGGACGCTCTAGTGACACCGTGGGTGTACCGGTCGGTTTATGTGTTCCCTCCTCTTCCTCTCATACTCAAGGAACTGAGGATAATACGGAGAAGAGGAGTAAGAACTATACTCATTGTTCCGGATTGGCCAAGAAGAGCTTGGTACCCGGAACTTCAAGAAATGATCTCAGAGGACCCATGGCCTCTACCGCTCAGACAAGACCTGCTGCTGCAGGGGCCCTGTCTGTTCCAAGACTTACCGCGGCTGCGTTTGACGGCATGGCGGTTGAACACCGGATCCTGAAGGAAAAGGGCATTCCGGAGGAAGTCATTCCTACGCTGATTAAGGCTAGGAAAGAAGTAACCGCAAACCATTATCACCGCATATGGCGAAAATATGTTGCGTGGTGTGAGGCCAGGAAGGCCCCAACGGAGGAATTTCAGCTGGGTCGATTTCTGCACTTCCTACAGTCAGGGGTGACTATGGGCCTAAAACTGGGTTCCATTAAGGTCCAGATTTCGGCTCTGTCGATTTTCTTCCAAAAAGAACTGGCTTCACTACCTGAAGTTCAGACATTTGTCAAAGGAGTGCTCCATATTCAGCCTCCTTTTGTGCCTCCAGTGGCACCGTGGGACCTCAACGTGGTGTTGGGTTTCCTAAAGTCACATTGGTTTGAGCCACTTAAAACCGTGGATATAAAATATCTCACGTGGAAAGTGGTCATGCTTTTGGCCTTGGCTTCGGCTAGGCGTGTGTCGGAATTGGCGGCTTTATCATGTAAAAGCCCCTATTTGATTTTCCATATGGATAGGGCAGAATTGAGGACTCGTCCCCAGTTTCTTCCTAAGGTGGTATCAGCTTTTCACTTGAACCAACCTATCGTGGTGCCTGCGGCTACTAGGGACTTGGAGGACTCCAAGTTACTGGACGTAGTCAGGGCCTTGAAAATTTATGTTTCCAGGACGGCTGGAGTCAGAAAGACTGACTCGCTATTTATCCTGTATGCACCCAACAAGCTGGGTGCTCCTGCTTCGAAGCAGACTATTGCTCGCTGGATTTGTAGCACAATTCAGCTTGCGCATTCTGCGGCTGGCCTGCCGCAGCCTAAATCTGTAAAAGCCCATTCCACGAGGAAGGTGGGCTCTTCTTGGGCGGCTGCCCGAGGGGTCTCGGCTTTACAACTTTGCCTAGCTGCTACTTGGTCAGGGGCAAACACGTTTGCAAAATTCTACAAATTTGATACCCTGGCTGAGGAGGACCTTGAGTTCTCTCATTCGGTGCTGCAGAGTCATCCGCACTCTCCCCCCCGTTTGGGAGCTTTGGTATAATCCCCATGGTCCTTACGGAGTCCCCAGCATCCACTAGGACATCAGAGAAAATAAGATTTTACTCACCGGTAAATCTATTTCTCGTAGTCCGTAGTGGATGCTGGGCGCCCGTCCCAAGTGCGTACTGTCTGCAATACTTGTATATAGTTATTGTTACCTAAAAGGGTTATTGTTGAGCCATCTGTTGAGAGGCTCTGTTATGTTCATACTGTTAACTGGGTATAATATCACGAGTTATACGGTGTGATTGGTGTGGCTGGTATGAGTCTTACCCGGGATTCAAAATCCTTCCTTATTGTGTCAGCTCTTCCGGGCACAGTATCCTAACTGAGGTCTGGAGGAGGGTCATAGTGGGAGGAGCCAGTGCACACCAGGTAGTCCTAAATCTTTCTTAGCTGTGCCCAGTCTCCTGCGGAGCCGCTATTCCCCATGGTCCTTACGGAGTCCCCAGCATCCACTACGGACTACGAGAAATAGATTTACCGGTGAGTAAAATCTTATTTTTTTATTTTTAATAAATTTGCAAAAATCTCCAAAACACTTTTTCACATTGTCATTATGGGGTATTGTGTGTAGAATTTTGAGGGGAAAAATGAATGTACAGTATTGCAGTTTGGAATAAGGCTGTAACATAACAATATGTGGAAAAAGTGAAGCACTGTGAATACTTTCCGAATGCACTGTATCTGATGGTTTCCAGGCAAAACAAAAAAAAGGTAGACAGATGTTACGGGTTTGGGGGGTAATTCCAAGTTGATCGCAGCAGGATTTTTGATAGCAATTGGGCAAAACCATGTGCACTGCAGGGGAGGCAGATATAACATGTTCCGAAAGAGTTAGATTTGGGTGGGTTATTTTATTTCTGTGCAGGGTAAATACTGGCTGCTTTATTTTTACACTGCAAATTAGATTGCAGATTGAACACACCCCACCTAAATCTAAATCTCTCTGCACATGTTATATCTGCCTCCCCTGCAGTGCACTTGGTTTTGCCCAATTGCTAACAAAAATCCTGCTGCGATCAACTTGGAATTACCCCCTTGGTGTGATTTGCCAGCTGTTGGGATCCCGGCAGTTAGGAGACCAACGCCGGAATTCCGAAAGCCAGAATGACGACAGCAGGCACAGCGAGTCTCCTTGCCCAGTGGAGAGCTTTTCTCACCACACTAATATATTGGTGGGAATTCCGGCCTTCGATTGGGATTTCGACCGTCGGCATTTCACTGGGTGTCGGGATTCCGGTGTTGGTATCATGAACGCCGGGACCCCGACAGCTGTTAAATTAACTGCATCATGCTGTTACAAGTCCAGAGATGTGACAAAGATACCACAAACCTGACTTGGGTTTAGAACTGCAGGACTGTGGCTGGAGAGAATCTAGGCCAGGTGTTGCTGTTAGCCAGAGTTGAGAAGCAGCTAATTGCAGACGCCTTTCAGTTTGTGCTAAAAGGGTTTCAGATACAAAAGCATCCTGATGGTGGACAAGCTGCCCAGGTGATAGGCCAGGGTGTGGCTACTGTGTTTGTGCATTTTATGAACTCTGCTTGCTGTAACTGACCTGTGAATCCTGCACCTGCTTGTGTAATTGTCTATGGTATATACAGAAAAAATAGTGTAACAGATAATAGCGCTCTCCAACCACCATGAAAAACAGAAAAAACCCTTTATGAGTGGAAAGGTTTTAGTAAGCAAAATAATTCACCCTTTTTATTGATAAATCAAATGCCAGTTTGACGATGATAAGCATCAAGATCAGTCCATTGGAATGACAGACCGTCCTTCTATGATATGTTCAGAATGATCACCTGAAAGAAAAGTATCTCTCTAGTCCCTATTGCAGGGGACAATTGGGAGATACTTGCAAAAGCACAAATATAGTGTAGAAGTCCTTAAAATGGAGACAGCATTTATTTTCAAAGTTCCACTTACAAAAAGACAGAATTAAAACAGCATATCACAACTCAGTGGGGTATATCACCAGTCCAGATGGTAAAGAGAGAACCTCCAGCACCAGATGTATAAGGTGCACATGGGTCCCAGCTCCGGATGCACGGCTCCCAGTCAACAACAAAGAGGTCCCCAGGAAGGATAGATAAGCCCACGAGTCCAACAGCAACACGAGCCACGCTCTACGCGTTTCGGACCCTTGGTCCTTCGTCAGAAACGTGGTTTGAATGGCTCGAATACCTCTATTTAAACCCTAAAACAGAGTGTCCTCAGCTGAAGTCTGTTGCCGCTGATCGGCAATGTCCCGGTGACGCACTTTCGTTTTCGGAGGACGCGCAACCGGAAGCGGAAGTCTTCTGCGGTCCATATGCGTTCCACATAACGGAAGAGCGCTCTCTTGTGCGTTCCACCAGGGATTCCATCGTGCGGTCCTTTCAGTAGGGTAATAACCAATGTCCATGACATAAGTGAAATGTCCACAAGCCCGAAAGCTCAGTCCCAAATAAATACATAAAAAACAAGAGAATAAAAACAAATATGAATAATCAATAGTGAATACTATAAACGATTATATAAGGAAGAGAAGGGCAAGGAAAAGAATCAGAATTAAGGTAAAAAACATTTGAGTTCAAATTCGCCGTTTAGGCCCCTAGGAACAAGGGTCCCCAAACGGTGAATCCACCTCATTTCTGCTTGTGCCAGTCTTTTTTCTATGTCCCTGGTTCTCCAAACAGGGAGAATCATTTGAATTCTACAGAACGATTTCAGAAAGCACTCCTTAGTATTGTGGACTTTTTTAAAAATGTGAGGAAACAGTATGAGTTTCCAGGCCTTTACGTATGTTGTAGATGTGTTCAGCCCATCTCACCCTGACACATCTACCAGTTCTCCCCACATAGAACAGACCACATGCACACTCCAGAATGTAAACAACATTTCTGGAGTGGCATGTGATAAATTCCCTTATTGGGTATGACTGGCCATTGACCTTAAATTCAGTTATTTTTCGTGAAGAAGACTTAACAGTTTTGCACATTAGGCAATCACCGCATCGGTGAAAGCCCTTCGTTCTTATGCTTTGTCTAGATTCACTTTCTAAACTGCTCTTGACCAGTTGATCCTTTAGAGATGGCGCCTTTCTATATACAAAGACGGGCTTCTCAGGTAACATTGGTCCAAGAACTGCATCTTGTTTGAGAATGTTCCAATTGGATCTAAACACACGCTCTATACCTTTATGAGACTGATTAAATTGACTAATAAAAGCCCACTTGAATTTATCATTACTTTACTCCAATTTACTTTTGGCTTCTAATAAAGTATCTCTCTCTATATTGGATACTTTGGATCTTGCTTTCTCCAATAGACTGGAGGAATAACCTTTCTTAGTAAACCGGTCCGAGATCTCGTCAAGTTGCTGATCACAGATCTGCATATCTGTGCAGTTCCTTTTAATTCTTGCAAACTGGCTGAATGGAATCCCATCCAGCCAGTGTGCATGATGCTCACTTGTTCTGTCTATGAAGCCGTTTGAGTCTGTAGTTTTCCTATAGGTTTTGGTGTTGACCTTCCCATTGGCAATATAGACACTCAGATCCAGAAAGGAAACCTCCACATCACTAGTGGTGAACGTGAGTTTAATTGACATATCATTGGTATTAAGCTCATCGCAAAAAATCTTGAGGGAAGCATTATCCCCCCTCCACACAAAAAGATTTTCAACCTCTCTGATCATATTCTCGACGAGGAAGAAACAAGGGTTTTACAGAAGGGTTTAAAATTTGCGCCTTCATATAAACCCAATTCCTTTGATACCTTTATAGACGTACAAAAATTTGTAAGGAAACTTACCATTAAGCGTTTTTTTCAAAATAAAGAAGAGAAATCTTTGGAACCTTCTGTGGATACTACTAAGAGTGAAAACTCATCTTTTAGGCCCCCCTCTACTTTTTATCCCATACATGCAAGAGGGAGTTGTTTGGACACTTTTAATAAAGTAGTATGTGATGAGATAGAGAAGGTTATTTTGAAGGATAGCAGGAGAAAAAATAGGAGACCCAATCTTACTAAAAAGGAATTGATGGCGGTTAAGAATCTCAAAAGTGATAAGGAACTGATTGTTAAACCCGCAGATAAGGGTGGAGGGGTGGTCCTTATGAATAGGGAGGCATATATGCAGGAAATTTACAGACAACTCAACAATGGTAAAACCTACCTAAAGTTGAAATCTGATCCTACATCAAAGATTGCCAAAGCATTGTCGGATCTATGTACAAAGGCTTTAGATATGAAGGCAATCACAGACAAAGAATTTGAATTCTTAAACATTTCAAATCCATCTATTCCCACTTTATATGTCCTCCCAAAAGTTCATAAGGACCCCCTCCACCCCCCAGGTAGACCAATCGTTTCCGGGTGTAATAGTCTAACAAGTAATTTGTCAGCGATGGTTGACCATTATCTTCAACCATTAGTCCAGTCTACTAGAGCCTTTTTAAAAGACACTGGTGATACACTCAGGAGACTAAATCTATACAAATGGGAAGAAAATGATGTTTTGTGTACAGCGGATGTGTGTACACTGTACACAATAATAGATCTCCAGCAAGGTCTCACTGCAGTATCCTATTTTTTGAATTCCAGTTCTATAAGTGAAACACTGAAAGAGTTTATTCTTGACAGTATCAGGTTAATTTTACTGAATAACTATTTTTATTTTGATGGTACGTTTTATTTGCAACGCTACGGCACTGCCATGGGCACCAGGTTCGCCCCCAGTTATGCGAAATTGTTTATGGCCTACTGGGAAGATATATACATCTGGCCCGGTGGCGAGCTGGGGGCGGGCCTGGTGTCGTGGCAGCGTTATATAGACGACGTGTTTTTTGTGTGGAGGGGGGATAATGCTTCCCTCAAGATTTTTTGCGATGAGCTTAATACCAATGATATGTCAATTAAACTCACGTTCACCACTAGTGATGTGGAGGTTTCCTTTCTGGATCTGAGTGTCTATATTGCCAATGGGAAGGTCAACACCAAAACCTATAGGAAAACTACAGACTCAAACGGCTTCATAGACAGAACAAGTGAGCATCATGCACACTGGCTGGATGGGATTCCATTCAGCCAGTTTGCAAGAATTAAAAGGAACTGCACAGATATGCAGATCTGTGATCAGCAACTTGACGAGATCTCGGACCGGTTTACTAAGAAAGGTTATTCCTCCAGTCTATTGGAGAAAGCAAGATCCAAAGTATCCAATATAGAGAGAGATACTTTATTAGAAGCCAAAAGTAAATTGGAGTCAAGTAATGATAAATTCAAGTGGGCTTTTATTAATCAATTTAATCAGTCTCATAAAGGTATAGAGCGTGTGTTTAGATCCAATTGGAACATTCTCAAACAAGATGCAGTTCTTGGACCAATGTTACCTGAGAAGCCCGTCTTTGTATATAGAAAGGCGCCATCTCTAAAGGATCAACTGGTCAAGAGCAGTTTAGAAAGTGAATCTAGACAAAGCATAAGAACGAAGGGCTTTCACCGATGCGGTCATTGCCTAATGTGCAAAACTGTTAAGTCTTCTTCACGAAAAATAACTGAATTTAAGGTCAATGGCCAGTCATACCCAATAAGGGAATTTATCACATGCCACTCCAGAAATGTTGTTTACATTCTGGAGTGTGCATGTGGTCTGTTCTATGTGGGGAGAACTGGTAGATGTGTCAGGGTGAGATGTGCTGAACACATCTACAACATACGTAAAGGCCTGGCAACTCATACTGTTTCCTCACATTTTAAAAAAGTCCACAATACTAAGGAGTGCTTTCTGAAATCGTTCTGTGGAATTCAAATGATTCTCCCTGTTTGGAGAACCAGGGACATAAAAAAAAAGACTGGCACAAGCAGAAATTAGGTGGATTCACCGTTTGGGGACCCTTGTTCCTAAAGGCCTAAACGGTGAATTTTAATTCAAATGTTTTTTACCTTAATTCTGATTCTTTTCCTTGCCCTTCTCTTCCTCATATAATCGTTTATAGTATTCACTATTGATTATTCATATTTGTTTTTATTCTCTTGTTTTTTATGTATTTATTTGGGACTGAGCTTTCGGGGCTTGTGGACATTTCACTTATGTCATGGACATTGGTTATTACCCTACTGAAAGGACCGCACGATGGAATCCCTGGTGGAACGCACAAGAGAGCGCTCTTCCGTTATGTGGAACGCATATGGACCGCAGAAGACTTCCGCTTCCGGTTGCGCGTCCGAAAACGGAAGTGCGTCACCGGGACATTGCCGATCAGCGGCAACAGACTTCAGCTGAGGACACTTTTTTTAGGGTTTAAATAGAG
Organism: Pseudophryne corroboree; assembly: GCF_028390025.1. Taxonomy (NCBI): domain Eukaryota; kingdom Metazoa; phylum Chordata; class Amphibia; order Anura; family Myobatrachidae; genus Pseudophryne; species Pseudophryne corroboree. Next base: position 1,069,694,955 of record NC_086444.1, read on the forward strand.
GTATTCGAGCCATTCAAACCACGCTTCTGACGAAGGACCAAGGGTCCGAAACGCGTAGAGCGTGGCTCGTGTTGCTGTTGGACTCGTGGGCTTATCTATCCTTCCTGGGGACCTCTTTGTTGTTGACTGGGAGCCGTACATCCGGAGCTGGGACCCATGTCCACCTTATACATCTGGTGCTGGAGGTTCTCTCTTTACCATCTGGACTGGTGATATACCCCACTGAGTTGTGATATGCTGTTTTCATTCTGTCTTTTTGTAAGTGGAACTTTGAAAATAAATGCTGTCTTCATTTTAAGGACTTCTACACTATATTTGTGCTTTTGCAAGTATCTCCCAATTGTCCCCTGCAATAGGGACTAGAGAGATACTTTTCTTTCAGGTGATCATTCTGAACATATCATAGAAGGACGGTCTGTCATTCCAATGGACTGATCTTGATGCTTATCATCGTCAAACTGGCATTTGATTTATCAATAAAAAGGGTGAATTATTTTGCTTACTAAAACCTTTCCACTCATAAAGGGTTTTTTCTGTTTTTCATGGTGGTTGGAGAGCGCTATTATCTGTTACACTATTTTTTCTGTATGTACTTACTTTAATGTGTTTTTGGATGCACATTCATGTGTTAACTGTTTAGCTGCACTCCGATTCAATGCGCACATCTTTTCAAAGTATTTCTCTATATAATTGTCTATGGTGGAAAATAAACGTATCTTGGATTTTACTTCGGTCTTTGTGATTCCTGTCACACTATGCATATATCTAGTGGACTTCTCAGGGTATCTTTTTCCTCCTGTTCCAATGCTTCCTTGGTTTCTAAGAAAGCTGATAACAGAGTGAGTTACAGTTATTCTCATTTGCCCAGATTGACCAAGGAGAGCCTAGTAGTCCCACCTGCTTTTTATAGCAGATTGTCCCTCTGACATCTTTCCCAGAGAGAAGTTCTGCTGGACTTATCTGGAGAAGTGGTCACCACTTCAAGCTTACATCCGTGATCAACTGGAGTAAATATCCCCAAATACATCTCACATCTAGAAGCACTGTCTCCATTAAGATATGTTGATATTTGTTATATAAAGTACAGTATTTTATTATTTTGATATTTATATTAAAAAGAGAATGCTACACTATGGGTGGCCAATTACCTTTTCTAGGGTGGTATTTTTTTACGCAGATATTTTAAGAGCAATTTTGGATCCTTAATAAAATACAGGCATTTTGCTGTGAGAACAAGTACTTGGAAAACATCACATCAGATAAGCATATTACAATTCTCAGTAAAGTATGCAGAATAATATGTGGGGATGTGGTTATCCCATGAAAGTTCAAAGTACTACACTATCAGGGCCTTCCTGTTTTTCTTGTATGGTATCTACGTTCTAGATCTGTCTCCGGATGGGACATTTTCAGGAGCAGCAGAAAAAATGATTTTTATCTTATTTGAGGAAAATAAGACATTGAAAAAAATATATAAAAGATTGGAGAGAGTGAATTTTTGTTGTACTTATCTGTCTTACAAATGACACACCGATTATTCCACACAAATCCCATGCTGATGAAGTTCCAGGTTTACACAGAAGAAAGATTGATATGTATCCGCATACACCTAACCTCAATACGCCATGTGATGCGAGACACCCAGTGCGAGGGAGAGTGCTGAGTGCTGTTTCTTTACATTTGTATCTTATTCGCACCACAGACACAACGCAACACCATTCCATTTGTACCAGAGATGCCAGGCAGCAACTTTAACTGGAGAGGAATTAGGGCCTTATTCGGAGATGGACGCAGCCACTGTGTTCACATGCAGCAGCACGTCCATAGGGTCTGCACACTGGCCATAGTGCACATGCACGACCCTTCACCATGGGATTGCATGATGATTGACAGGCATCTGGAGGTGGTGACGCGGTGACGCGGTGGGGGGGGGGAGCGGTGATCGGGAAGCGCAGGCGTGTCATGGCCATTTCCAGGGCAGGTCTATGATGTTGCCTGTGTTTCCTGCATGTAGAAATATGGCAGCGGGACCCCAGGCTACGCAGATATGGTTCGACCTCTATTCTATGCGTTGCCAATTAAATTGTGAATGCATTGCGGGGCAGCGCCATACATGCTGGGCATCTTGCTGTGTCCATCTCTGAATAGCCCCCTAGTCTTAAATATGTACAAAGTCTCAGATGAAGCACAATGGAACTTGTAGCACTTTGTATACAGATCCAGACTTAACTGCACAGTAATGTAGTATCACATATCACAGTAATCAGTGCAGTTTCATGAAGTGGTTTTGTCAACATCCAACTGTTTCATTTGTGTGATTAAGATGCACATTTAAGTTAAAAAAATTGCTTGGTGCAAGCCGAGTGGCATGCGACCCGAGAAGGGCTGTTTGGCGCGACTGCTGCAGCAGTGTACGAGGACGCATCTGTAACATCTGTCTTTCAGTTAGCTTCTATCTGTGAAGGGGTGTATTCTTGAAGCAGTGAAAAGAGTGGAGAAGTGAGCCTGTGGAGAAGTTTCCCATGGCAACCAATCAGCTGCTCCGTACAATTGTATAGTATGCAAATTATAAATGTTACTCCAGTGCTGATTGATTGCCATGGGCAACTTCTCCACTGGCTCACTTCTTTACACTTTTCACTGCTTCATGAATAGACCCCTGAAAAAGGTCAGCTTTTATGAATAAATAATATTGAATGTGAATCTGAAGGAAAGTTCCCAAGTGTTTCCACTAATTTGGCTTACATAGGCTTAAACATACAAAATGACACACAAAAAAACAACATTGTGTCGATCATTTTTATGTTGATAATTTACTTGTCTACCTTTTCACCCTGTCGACCTAATGCATGTTGACCATATGTTGTCGACCTATTGACTGTCGACCTTGTGAAGGTTGATGCTTAATCCACACCCGCTATAGGGAGACCAACTATCACTGTAAAGGATCTGCAGACATCTGTGGCTGAGACTGGAGTGAAGATGCACCAAGCAACTATGGGGGTCATTCCGAGTTGATCGCAGCCAGCAACTTTTTGCTGCTGGTGCGATGGGGGAGTGTATTTTAGCTTAGCAAGGCTGCGTTCGCTTGTGCAGCCCTGCTAAGCTAAAAAAGTTTCCAGCAACCTAGGAGTAAGGCTGCATCTACTTACCCTGTGCAACGGATCCAGCGACGTTCCTCCTGGCTTTGACGTCAGACATCCACCCTCCGTTTGCCTAGACACGCCTGCGTTTGGACGATCACTCCCCGAAAATGGCTTCCAACAGTGAGTATCCGCCTCGGGCCGCCTCTCCGCTGTCAATCTTCCTGCGTTCGGTGCTGCGTCTTCTTTATCTCGTTGTGAGCGTCGTTGCCCGGCAACTGTAGTTGCCTGGCAACGACGTGCGTGCGCATTGCGTATGCCGCGCATGCGCAGTTCCGTCCCGTTCGCACTGCAGCGAAGAACTGCTGCGTGTGAACGGGTCGGAATGACCCCCCATATCAAGTGCTCTTCATACAACTGGCCTGTCTGGGAGGGTGGGTAAGAAAAACACATGAAGGCATGTCTGGAGTTTGCCAGAAACCATCAAGTACCCATTTAAAATATGGGAAAAGATTCTGTGGTTAAATGAGACAAAATATAGGGTTTTTTTTGCCTCAAAAATAAACGCTGTGTGTGGTGCAAACCTCACACTGCCCATTCCTCAGCAAACAGCATCTCAGCAGTGAGGTATGAGGGTGGGTGCTTTCCCTCAGTATGGATTTTGTAAAACTGAAGGTCCAGTGGTGCAAAATACAGTGAGATACTGCAAGATAACCTGTTCCAGTGCGCTAAAGAAAAATCATAAGGGGGGGGGGGGGGGGGTGTGATATATTAGAGCTCTTGGAGAGAGGTTAAGGGGGGCATTTACTAAGCAGTGATAAGAGCGGAGAAGTGAGCCAGTCAGCACTGAAGTAACATCTATAATTTGCTTACTATAAAATGATACAGAGCAGCTGATTGGTTGATGGGGCAACTTCTCCACTGGCTCACTTCTCCGTTCTTATCACTGCTTAGTAAATATCCCCCCAAGTTGGGAGAGATAAAGTACAAAGAGGCCCCACCCCGTCAAGGCCACACACCATTTTCGTGCATGTGACCCGGCTCGGAAGTACAGTATGAAAAGTTAGGAGGTGGTGGTACTGAGAATCTTCTAGAGTGAAGCATTATTGCAGCAGTGGATCGTCCACTCGCTATCAGTGGCAGAATACACAGTGCTGAAAGCAACTACACAAATTTACAATTGTACAAAAAAAAAAAAAAATAGCACCGCCATTGACGTTTTTACACCATTACACACTGGAATCCTGGGGGAACTCCTGAAAGCTCTTGGTGGACCTTTGTGATTCAGTGGAACACAGTATCAGAAGTACTGCCATAAAGAGACCAGGATATCTATTTGCTTTGTGATCTAGTTGTTATTTTGGGACTGTCTGCACATGCAAGTATCTTAAATGTGATTTTGTGAGAAAAATTGGGCTAAACTACACAGGTTCTCACATTTGTGAGATATCAAAAATCTTTTGACACCTTTCATAGTACAATTGGTTCTTTCTTTGTAATACTACATATACCTGTATTTTTGTGTGTGTGTGTGTGTATGTTTAAGCAATTTTTTGGGAAGTTGTGTCTGATATATTAGGGACCAATTTAAGTTTTATTGATCCCTAATGCCAGCTGCGGACATTGCAAACAAAACAAATGGCTATAAATTGGTATTTAGCAGGGCCGTAATGAGGTGTGTGCCACAGGTTGCTGCCTTACAAGGCTCAGTTATGAGGGGGTTACATGGTCACTCCACTAGCAGCACCTGTTTTAAGCTTGCTGGTGCCTTGGATGGCACATTGTTACATAGAAAATCGCAGGGACACCCTTAGAGTGCATCCAGCACCCAGATACAGGCAAATAGATTATCACAGTGGCATCCAAATCTTCTTGCCGCCTGCTTTCATCAAAGGTTCACCTGACCCCAGCACCCACCTTGCTGTTGTATGAGGTCACATGTGCTGGGTGAGGGTGTGGTGTCACCAGCACTGGTGCCTCTGAGCCCTGCTACAGTGTTGGTCTTTAGTGTGCAGAGGTGTAGCAAGGTGTCATGGTGCCTGGAGCAAGGTATGTTTCAGCGCCCCCTCCCCTGTACTGAATTGGTGGCGTGGCCACCTGGGCCGGTTCCAGACCTTGTGGCACCCAGGGCGAAAGTTTCCTTTGGCGACACCCCCCCCCCCCCCCCGCACACACACTCACCTAGGTGAAACATAGTGTTCGCCGAAGGTGCACGGCCAAAGAAGGAGGGTAGCTTCATAGGGAAGGGGCATGGCCACAGTTATGCCCCCTGTAGTTGCGGACCTATAGTTGTGCCCCCTGTAGCTGTGCCTGGAGTAGTTGTGCCCCCAGTAGTTGTGCCAGCTGTAGATTTGCTCCCTGTAGTTGTGCCCTCAGTAGATTTGCCCCCTGTAGTTGTGCCCTTGTAGCTGAGCCCCCTGTAGATTTGCTCCCTGTAGATTTGCCCCCAGTAGTTGTGTTCCCTGTAGCTGTGCCCTCAGTAGTTGTGCCCCTGTAGTTGTGTCCTCAGTAGATTTGCCCCAGTAGCTGTACCCCCTGTAGATTTGCCCCCAGTAGTTGTGCCCCTGTAGCTGTGCCCTCAGTAGATTTGCCCCAGTAGTTGTGACCCCTGTAGCTGTGCCCCCTGTAGCTGTGCCCCCTGTAGATTTGCCCCCAGTAGTTGTGCCCCCTGTAGCTGTGCCCCCAGTAGCTGTGCCCCCTGTAGTTGTGCTCCCTGTAGTTGTGCCCTCCGTAGTTGTGCCCCCTGTAGCTGTACCCTCAGTAAATTTGCCCCCAGTAGTTGTGCCCTCAGTAGATTTGCCCCCAGTAGTTGTGCCCCTGTAGCTGTGGCCTCAGTAGATTTGCCCCAGTAGTTGTGCCCCCTGTTGCCGTGCCCCCTGTTGCCGTGCCCCCTGTAGATTTGCCCCCAGTAGTTGTGCCCCCTGTAGCTGTGCCCCCAGTAGTTGTGCCCCCTGTAGTTGTGCCCCTGTAGTTGTGCCCTCCGTAGTTGTGCCCCCTGTAGCTGTGCCCCCTGTAGATTTACCCCCAGTAGTTGTGCCCCCTGTAGTTGTGCCCCCTGTAGTTGTGCCCCCTCTAGCTGTGCCCCCTGTAGATGTACCTCAGATTTGCCCCCAGTAGTTGTGCCCCCTGTAGATTTGCCCCCAGTAGTTGTGCCCCCTGCAGCTGTGCCAAAAGTAATTGTGCCTCCTGGTTTGTGCTCCCTGGTAGCGCCGCTTAAACACACTAAAGAAAAACAACAACAAAAACAATACTCACCTGCCCCGCTCCTGCTTGCCGTTGCTTCTCTTCCGTCATCACAGTCCTGTGGAGTCTGGCCGCGTCTCCACCCATCTGGCATCTGACGTCAGACGCCCGTGCATCATGGAGCGCGGAGGGGAGGAGGGAGGGAGGTAGAGAGCTGACGCTGCTCAGGCTCGCAGCTGTCAGTGACTGACAGCTGCGAGCTCCGTGCAGCCATGCGGAGATTCCGGCGGAGTCAAGCTGTGGCGTCCTGTACTGTCTTGGGCGCCTGGAGCTCGAGCTCCACCTGAACCGCCCTCCCTACGTCCCTGTAAGTGAGGACCATATTATAGATCCTGTCATCTTGTTATAAAGATTTCTACGACATTAATCATACTTCATATTTTGTGTGCTTTATTCAGTTAAGCTGATTATTTGCGAAGTTCACAGGAATGGTTTGTGACATTCTTGTCTTACTTGTACAATGGGGGTAATTCCAAGTTGATCGCAGCAGGATTTTTGATAGCAATTGGGCAAAACCATGTGCACTGCAGGGGAGGCAGATGTAACATGTGCAGAGAGAGTTAGATTTGGGTGGGTTATTTTGTTTCTATGCAGGGTAAATACTGGCTGCTTTATTTTTACACTGCAAATTAGATTGCAGATTGAACACACCCCACCCAAATCTAACTCTCTCTGCACGTTATATCTGCCCCCCCTGCAGTGCACATGGTTTTGCCCAATTGCTATCAAAAATCCTGCTGCGATCAACTTGGAATTACCCCCAATGTTATCTACACATCTAATTATAGACTGTTCAAAGGAGAACATGCTAGTCATGTATTATTCCATTGCTCTCGGCTGTGTTCAAACAGTGAATGTGTAAGAGGTGCGGCTGCGCGTGTGGTGGTGCCTGCTGCCGTGCAGGTGTATTTTCGGTACTCACCAGGCGCCGCTCTCTCTCACCTTCAGGTACCGGAACCTTCAACGGACCTGGCAAATCTTCCGTCGGACCCGGACACGACGACCTAGGAGGAAGGAGATTGCTGAGTGCCGTCCTCCTAACTGTGGACCGAAACGCCCTCCGACCCCGATAAAAATAGTGCTTTCGGGCTAGGTGAGGGTCATCCCAGGCGTCCGCCTCAGAGCCCGAATTTCACCTATTGGCACTCTCGCACCAGGTGGAAATTCTACCTTGCACCGGCGTGCAAGGCTCACCGTTCGCCCTGAAGGAAGGGAGACAGATAGGGACACACAGAAGGAACACACAGACAGATGTTACTCACCGTCCTACGTCTTGTACTCCGATCTTCTCCACTTACAGGTCCCTGTAAGGAGGCAAAGAGAGAAACAGCCGTGCAGGGCCTCACTCTAACCTAGTGTGCATCCGCTACACTAACTACATAAACAAAGCCCTCAAACTGGCTCAAGTGTGGGTGGTGCAACACAAACTATGCACAAACTCTAAACAACACTATGCCCTGCACGGTAACAATACACATCAGAGTACATCAAACGGTGCGATTCCTTTAGATCCCTACCTGCACTCTGGGGGGTGGACGCCACACAGCCTGCCCACCTCCTGTACACTTCCGGGGGCTCAGGTCAAGCGGACCTGCCTACCTAACACCTCAGGGTGGCCCGGACCTAGTGCCCAGTACCACCTTTATTCACCTCGGGGGAACACTTATTAACTGGGCCTAGCGCCCCCCCTGACTGCACACAGGCCGGAGGCCTGACTTCACCCACGGGCCTAGCGCCCGCCTAACTTGTCACCCGTTGGGTGACCTGGGCCTAGTACCCAGCGTCACCTGTTTACCTAATTGGCCAGAATACACTAGGGCCTAATGCCCTCTAATGTCCCACAGGCCTATTGCCTGATGTGCCCCTCAGGCCTAATGCCCGCCTAACCGCTGCCACAGGCCCTGGCCTGACTATCCTTACGGGCCTAGTGCCCAACCTGTGCCCCCAGGCCTAGTGCCTGCCTATCTGGGCCATGGGCCGGGGGGTCCGCCGACTACGCGTGGCCGACGGGCCTGGAGGGCCCGACTAAATGCCCCACGGACCAGGAGGGCCCGACTAAATCCCCCCACGGGCCAGGAGAGCCCGACTATGTGCCCACAGGCCGGGAGGGCCTGACTGTGCCCACGGGCCTAATACCCGAACACCCGGTCCAGTCGCCGCGTCCAGCCGCCGCTGGACATCTTCTTCCCGCAGGCCGACGTCTTCTGGCCTCTTCCGCGCCCTCAGGACCTCCTCACCGCTCTTCGGCGCGGCCCGGCGTCTTCTCCCGGCGGCGTCTCTCCTCTTCGCGCTACTGCGCGCGGACCTATCTTCAGGCTCCCGCACGGCGTCTGACGTCAGACGCTGGGGGCGGGGCCTATGACGCGGCGAGCGCCGATTGGCTCGCCGCGCCCCTCTCCGATTGGCTGGCGCCCTGCGAGCCGTGATTGGCTCGCGGACGGCGCCAGATTCAAACAGCCTCCGGCGGCGCTTCTCATTGGCGGTCCGAGCGGCGCCAAGTTTAAAGCGCCGCCGCGCCGCTACCCGCCGCCGACAGCCTGGTGCAGGGAAACATCCGATCCCTGCACCAGACACCCGCCGCCACGCACTGACAGGCGCTGGGGGCAGACAAGCTGCCCCAGCGCTGCCCACAGTCAGCACCGCTGATGTGCCTACAGGGCACATCTCTACATTTCTCCCCCCTTTTTCCTTTGTAGTCCCTACAAAGGTCTCCACGACGTCCATTGTCCGCGGGTCAGGGAATTCCGAGGTCCCTCCAGCGAGGTTGTGTTCGAGGGCCCAGCCTGGACCGGCCGTGACCCCACACCCTTCCTCCTCCAGCTCCGGGTTCCTCTTATGTCCTGACCTCCATCGGCGGACCCTCCGGGGGAGTGGCATCTCCTCACGGTCACTCGACGTTGGCCACCAAGGGGAATCTTCCTCCACGGGGACAACAGTCACCCACTCTTGACCTCCGATATCGTCTATGGCTTCGTCCCTGTCTTCCGGGTGTGGTATCGACCACCACCCAACAGCGGAATCCTCCGGGGCATCCGTTTCCTCCCGGGCAACAGCCACCATATGTCGCATATCCTCGTGGGGCATCTCCAAAGGTCCTGTGTCTTCCTCTGGAACGGGTCCTCCCACGACATCACGATCCTGTCCCCGTACGTCCGTCCATTTCGGCACTCCCGGCAGGTACTCTTGCTCCAGGACTATCTCCTCCTCTTCACGGAGGGCATTCAACTGGGAGCATGACTCCACCCGATCCTGCCAGTCACTCTCGTCGGCGCTTCCGATGCCAGAGTCGTCCTCCATCTGTTCTGGGAGGGATTCGTCGGCGGACAGCTCACCGTAGTCCGAGTCCCCCTCCACCGATACCTGGACTAGGGGACTATTTTCCTCCTCAGCGTACTTAGTCCTTTCCGCTGGCACCTCTGTTTCCTCAGCGTACTCCTTCGCTTCCGCTGGATTCTTTACTTCCTCAGCGTACTCCTTCGTTTCCGCTGGCATCTCTTGGTACCCAGGACACATCTGTTCCGCACGTCCTGGACGTGGACGGTTCCATCGCGGGGAGATTCCGGACGTCTCAGTCACTGGGTCTTCACGGTTTTCTTCGCAGCGTGGTCTCTTCACCTCCCAGTCGTCCACCTCCGCCTTATGCGGGAAAGGATTCTGCCTTACTGGGGTCACTTTCTTAGGACAGAGTAGGTCCGCAGCATCTTCCCAGGGCCACTCACTGGCCGCATGTCCTGGTCGCCGACACTTCCAACAAGGGAGGGCCACTGTCACCTTCTCCAAGACGGGTTCCTGGTCCACCTCCTTCACTGGGGAATCCTCACCCGTTTGTTCCGGCTCAGAGGAAATGGGTACCTGCGAACTAACTTCAAGCAAGGCCTTCCGCTCCATTTCCCTGGTTTCCTCCTCCCATCTCTGGGCGCGACCATCCGCAATCATCCGGTCTTCATTCCACGGACAATCGGGAAGCGCATGTCATCTCGCCTCGCAGAGCGCACACACAGGCTCTGCAGCCACCCGGTCCCAAAGTTGCTGACGAGACTCCGTCATCTGCTTCACCGTGGCCTCGTAGTCCGTCCTGTCTTCCATCCATGGACATTCCAGGAGCCGATGTCGGGGATCTCCACAGCTTTCACACCGGGGATCAACCTCATCTTCGCTCAACTCTTCGTCCCAGGGACAACTGTTGTGCTCATGCCCGTAGTTTCCGCAGAGCAAACACCAGGACTCCTTCACTTGGCCCTGCTGACGTCTTCGGTCCGCTTCCTGGACCACCTTCTTTGGGGACGTCTCTCGCCACGTACACTCGTCGGCAAAGTGCCCTGTTTGCCGACATCTCTTGCAGGGCATCACAGCGGCCTTCTTGCGCCCCTTCTCCCGGCGCTCTTCTTTTCCACGCTGGACCGACCGCTGCACTATCTTCAGGAGGTCTGCCCCAGACACCGTCACCCAGTCGCTCTGGTCCGCACGCGTCCGTGGGTGAGTCTGTTCCGGAGCCATCCGCAGGGAGGTCTTCTTGGTGGCGTTCCACATCGTGTCCGTGATCCGGTCTCTCTGATCCTGCCGACTACGCCAAAATGTAAGAGGTGCGGCTGCGCGTGTGGTGGTGCCTGCTGCCGTGCAGGTGTATTTTCGGTACTCACCAGGCGCCGCTCTCTCTCACCTTCAGGTACCGGAACCTTCAACGGACCTGGCAAATCTTCCGTCGGACCCGGACACGACGACCTAGGAGGAAGGAGATTGCTGAGTGCCGTCCTCCTAACTGTGGACCGAAACGCCCTCCGACCCCGAGAAAAATAGTGCTTTCGGGCTAGGTGAGGGTCATCCCAGGCGTCCGCCTCAGAGCCCGAATTTCACCTATTGGCACTCTCGCACCAGGTGGAAATTCTACCTTGCACCGGCGTGCAAGGCTCACCGTTCGCCCTGAAGGAAGGGAGACAGATAGGGACACACAGAAGGAACACACAGACAGATGTTACTCACCGTCCTACGTCTTGTACTCCGATCTTCTCCACTTACAGGTCCCTGTAAGGAGGCAAAGAGAGAAACAGCCGTGCAGGGCCTCACTCTAACCTAGTGTGCATCCGCTACACTAACTACATAAACAAAGCCCTCAAACTGGCTCAAGTGTGGGTGGTGCAACACAAACTATGCACAAACTCTAAACAACACTATGCCCTGCACGGTAACAATACACATCAGAGTACATCAAACGGTGCGATTCCTTTAGATCCCTACCTGCACTCTGGGGGGTGGACGCCACACAGCCTGCCCACCTCCTGTACACTTCCGGGGGCTTAGGTCAAGCGGACCTGCCTACCTAACACCTCAGGGTGGCCTGGACCTAGTGCCCAGTACCACCTTTATTCACCTCGGGGGAACACTTATTAACTGGGCCTAGCGCCCCCCCTGACTGCACACAGGCCGGAGGCCTGACTTCACCCACGGGCCTAGCGCCCGCCTAACTTGTCACCCGTTGGGTGACCTGGGCCTAGTACCCAGCGTCACCTGTTTACCTAATTGGCCAGAATACACTAGGGCCTAATGCCCTCTAATGTCCCACAGGCCTATTGCCTGATGTGCCCCTCAGGCCTAATGCCCGCCTAACCGCTGCCACAGGCCCTGGCCTGACTATCCTTACGGGTCTAGTGCCCAACCTGTGCCCCCAGGCCTAGTGCCTGCCTATCTGGGCCACGGGCCGGGGGGTCCCCCGACTACGCGTGGCCGACGGGCCTGGAGGGCCCGACTAAATGCCCCACGGACCAGGAGGGCCCGACTAAATCCCCCCATGGGCCAGGAGAGCCCGACTATGTGCCCACAGGCCGGGAGGGCCTGACTGTGCCCACGGGCCTAATGCCCGAACACCCGGTGGTCTAGGGAGGAGAGAAGCGGGGGGCACCTTAGAAGGGCCTACCTGCGGTGGAGAAGGCTGCAGTGGGGAACTGCACAGCTCAATTGCTTCCCACCACTGCAGCGCTTCTCGGCCTGGATGAGCTCTTCTGCCGCTGGCCCGTCCTGGCCAGCGGCGCCGCCGTCTCCTCGCCGCGTCCAGCCGCCGCTGGACATCTTCTTCCCGCAGGCCGACGTCTTCTGGCCTCTTCCGCGGCCTCAGGACCTCCTCACCGCTCTTTGGCGCGGCCCGGCGTCTTCTCCCGGCGGCGTCTCTCCTCTTCGCGCTCCTGCGCGCGGACCTATCTTCAGGCTCCCGCCCGGCGTCTGACGTCAGACGCTGGGGGCGGGGCCTATGACGCGGCGAGCGCCGATTGGCTCGCCGCTCCCCTCTCCGATTGGCTGGCGCCCCGCGAGCCGTGATTGGCTTGCGGACGGCGCCAGATTCAAACAGCCTCCGGCGGCGCTTCTCATTGGCGGCCCGAGCGGCGCCAAGTTTAAAGCGCCGCCGCGCCGCTACCCGCCGCCGACAGCCTGGTGCAGGGAAACATCCGATCCCTGCACCAGACACCCGCCGCCACGCACTGACAGGCGCTGGGGGCAGACAAGCTGCCCCAGCGCTGCCCACAGTCAGCACCGCTGATGTGCCTACAGGGCACATCTCTACAAATGTGTATGTACTCCCTGGAGTGCTAGCTGACAGTGCCTGAGTAACAACAAGTATTTTATGCACTGATAACTTGCTGTTATACAGTGAAAAGGGGGGTCATTCCGAGTTGATCGCTCGCTAGCAACTTTTTGCTGTGCTGCGATCAGATGGTAGCCGCCTATGGGGGAGTGTATTTTAGCTTTGCAAGTGTGCGAACGCTTTTGCAGCCGACGGCACAAATTATTTTTTTTGCAGTTTCTGAGTAGCTCTGGACTTACTCAGCCACTGCGATCACTTCAGTCTTCTTGGTCCCGGAATTGACGTCAGACACCCGCCCTGCAAGCGCTTGGACACACCTGCGTTTTTCGGTATTTCAGCCCTAGCCGGGATTCCGGTGTCGGCATTGTGAGGTCCGGGATCCCAACTAGCGGTATAGTGACTGCTTCCCCTAGAACCTACTTAGATTTTTTCTTAATATCAGTTGTGTTCTCTTTTTCTCTTCATACAATCACCTATTACCCATTTATCCAGGAATAAACATTCCCGCAAACAAGCATGTAAAAACTCGCTCTCTATAGCGAGCTCAGACACTGACCTGCAGTTGAAGTATGATTACTTAGTCCTGGAGAGAGATAAAGTCGCAGTCAATCAGCTTCTAGCTGCCATGTTACATGCTGTGTTTGGAAAATTGCCAGTTAGCTGATTGGTTGGTAGTTTATCTCTCTCCACTTTATCACTCTCCAAGGCTTAGTACATCTGTCCTGTGAACTTTCTACTCTTTTGGATGAGTCATTGGAGGCAGTACTGAGAATCTTCTGGAATGAAGCATGATTGCAGCAGTGGACTGTCCACTCACTCTCAATGGCAGAATGCAACCACACAGATTAAAATTTGCACATATAAATTTAGGGTCGCCATTTACTTTTTTCCAACATGACACATTTGGATCCCGCAGAACTCCTGAAAGCATACTTCCTGTCCTGATTTTCGCAGGACAGTACCTATTTTTGGGACTGTCCAGCTGTCCCTCCCGCCGGCCGCAGTGTCCGCGGTGGTGGGGAGGCAGTTGGGAGGCTCCTGGCTCTCTGCTCTAATGTAGAGCATTGGTGAATTGACACTGTGTACATGCGCACAGCATCTATTCACAGGGAACAGAGGCACAGGGGTCATGTCAGCAGCTCACAGGCCATGTCCCCACTGTGATGAAAACAGGAGGCGTGGCAGGCGGTTGTGACCCCTTTTACCGAGGTCACGCCCCCTTTTCAAGTCCCGACCCTACACTAGTAAAAGTTGGGAGGTATGTGAAACCTATTGACAAAACTTTGGGATTCCATTAAACTCAGGGCCTAATTCAGCATGGTTCGTTATTCAGAGAAATTGCAGTTGTCTGCAAGTAGAAAGGTGCTGCCCCGACAGGAAGAAAAAGTGCCACGTGCAAAATTGGGACTGCTTCGCAGATCGCTATCCACTCGCAGATGCACACGCAATTCCCGGAATATCGACAAAACTTTACCGTCTGAGCAAATGTGAGTAGGTCTGAGACTGCCACTAATGTGCGACTGAGACGGCCTATAAGTGGACTGCGCTGACGTCAGAGACCCTCCCCAAAAACGCCTGGGCACGCTTGCGTATTTTCTGACACACCCGAAAATGGCAGGTTTCCGCCCAGAAACTCTGGATTCCTGTCAGTCAAACAGCGGCTACATTGCAATTACGATCAGGGCCGGCGCCACCACTAGGCAGCTTTAGGCAGCTGCCTGTGGGCGGCAGCGCTGGAAGGGCGGCACTGACTGTAACTATAAAAAAAAAAAAAGTGACCGCGTTCCTCATTTGAAACGTTGGCAAAGCTGCTTCTGGAGTGGACAGTTATTTAGCCCTTGTGTGCCGTCGCTGTGGAGTGTATATATATATATATATATATATATATATATATATATATGTGTGTGTGTGTATATATATATATATATATATATACACAGAAGGAAGCTACAAATGCGGTAATTGCATCATTTGCAAATTAGTTAATAGGAACCGAAAAACATTCTCCAATAATGACAATTCACGAGAATACACCATAAAAACTTTTAGCAACTGCAACTCTATTATGGTGATTTATTTGTTGGAGTGTACGTGCGGCCTGAAATATGTCGTAAAGACCAAGAGATGTCTAAAAATACGTATTCAAGAACACGTAAGAAATATAACAAAATAAAATTTCAACGCACGCAATATACAGACATTTCCACGAATTACATAACTCCAACCCCGAAAACCTCACTTTCAAAGGTATAGAAAATGTGAGCTTGGGCGAAAGGGGCGGAGATACTTGAACAAACTGTCACAAAGAGAAATGTTTTGGATCTTTGAGCTGAGAACTATGGCACCCTTAGGATTCAACGAGGGGTTCGAAATTGCCCCTTTCTTATGAATTTTTTATGAATTTTCTTCCCTCCCCCCTCTCTTAAATATGGTATACTTAGTTTAGAACCTACTGGCACACTTATTAATTCTCCTAAGAATTCAGATTTATATCACCCCTCATGATCTCACTATCATAAGCCTAAATGTCTAAATATAGCACTAATCACTTTAAACAGAATACTGCTTCTATAGCACTTTATTACTAGTCACTTTAAGGCACCTTCACCTTTTTAATAAAAAAATAATAATTATTTATACATTTTATATGATATATAATAAGTGTCTATGAATATAAGATTTTTGCGTTCCAACATCCACAGAATAACCCAAATGGGCTAAGATGGCCGTGTGTTCCAATGACAGGATATGATGTCGGCGGAAATGGACTGTTCGTTTTATATTATATTATCCAGGCCGGAAATGACGTTGTGCTGCGGCGGCACTTGTGAGAAATTATACACACACCCTAGTTGAACACTGAGCCGCAATGAACGCCTCACCCGCCTTTATTAAAAACTTATCGTCTCTCCCGCCTGAATTCTGCCTGAACTGTTTTTTGCGGCTGGCAGAAGTGACGCAATGCGTTCCACCGCTATAAGCGGAAATGACGTTCCTTGCGTTCCACCATCGTCTTGTACTGCTTCCTAATACGTGTTCTCTCTATGAACTTATTGTTTTAAAGATATATCAGTTATTTCTACTATATCCCCGCTATTTATATAAATAGATAATATAGATATACTGTTACAACTTTCTATACTCTAGTTACATCCAGAAGGATGTACAGGAATTGAGGTCACTTCCTTACATGTGACCACTCATTATAGTATAAAAATCCTGTAACTCTCACAGTGTGTTATCCCCTTGAAGAAGTCCTCATACCAGGACGAAACGCGTTGGAACAGGGACTGGATGCTTAACCCTCTGACTTCCCATTCGTGGACAGATAAGCCATGTTTTTATATTCTATCTGTTAGGCGCCGAGGGTCCGCTCGTCAGTGCGGCCCGGCGCCTAGCAACTAGGGACGCCGCATGCGGACAGCCGCCGGCTCCCTAGCAACGCTAGACGCCGGGCGCACGGAGCCGCACAGACCCTAGCAACGGGGACGCCACTGTCGGACCGCGTTCCCCGTTGCTGGGTCTAAGTTAATCACCTCACTGGTTCCTGGCCGTGCAGCATGCAGCTGCACGGCATGTTGTAATTAGCCCTGTCTGGCTCCTGATTGGAGGGCTCCCATTTAAAGGCACTCTCAGGACTTCTCACAGACGCCGGTAATAGCTTCCTGTTTGCTGTGTCAGTTGCAGAGAGTTTTCCAGTCCTGTTCTATCCGGTCGTTCCTGTCCTCAGTGATCCAGTACTCGGAAGTTGTCATCTTTTCCTGGAGTCCATACCGAGCACCTTTAACATCCTGTGGTGTTCGTGAGTCGCGGCGTAGCCGTGTGTTGCGGCTTGACCGCTTACTATTTATTATTTGGTTATATTGTGTTTCGGAGCTTTTTGCGGAGGATTCCGCTCCCACAAATCCACTCTGGTATCCAGCGGTGCTGGATAGGAGTAACGGATTAGTGGATTTTTGGTTGTCCTTTTCCCTGGCGGTTTGTCCGCACATACTTCTGGTTTAAGTTAGTTAGCTTGTAGCCCCTGGCCTGGTTGCTTAGTCAGAGGGCCCCTTGTTATCACCCTGTCTCGGATTTCCCTTTGTCTCCCATTAAGACCTGAGGGGGCATCGGAGTTGGGCAGACATAATCCGCCCTTCAAACGCGGCTGCCATGGGCTCAAGCAACCATAGTCTCGCAGGGGATTTCTGATTACACGGGCGAGACAACGGAGTTAGGGTGCCAGGGGTTACTAGGCTTTCCCGCTCCCGTAACCAGCATTTCCTTCCAGTACTCTGGCCTCTGTCTTAAGATCTCCTCTGGTCAGAAGTACTGGAATCATAACATTATTACCGACCAGACCAAAACTTAAAATTAAACAGGGTTTGATTTTTTCCCTTATTCAGTTTAGAAGATTTGTCGGCCTCATGAATCCCACTGGTTTAGGGCCAAATCCTGGCCAGCTTCTAGTTAGCCAGATTCAAGAACTTACTCAGATGGTTCAGGATCTTTCCCTTCGGGTGAGGTCACAGGAAGATCTTTTACGGACTTCCCCGAGGGTCGTTCCTGAACCGAAAATGCATTTGCCTGACCGTTTTTCTGGTGATAGGAAGCAGTTTTTTAATTTTAAAGAGTCTTGTAAACTTTATTTTCGTTTAAGACCAGTCTCCTCAGGTACGGAATCTCAGCGGGTCGGAATTATTATTTCTTTACTTCAGGGGGATCCCCAGACCTGGGCTTTTGGTTTAAGAACAGAGGATCCTGCATTGTTGTCTGTAGACGCCTTTCTGGGGTCTTTAGGGCTATTGTATGATGACCCTGATAGAGAGGCATCCGCCGAGAGTCAGTTACGTGCTCTCAGACAGGGTAGGAATCCCGCAGAGTTTCGCCGTTGGTCGAACGACTGTGGATGGAATGACCCAGCCCTGCGCAGTCAGTTTCGCCTCGGCTTATCTGAGTCTATAAAAGACAGTCTCCTTCAGTATCCCGCTCCTGAGACTCTCGATAAACTCATGGAGCTTTCTATTAAGATTGATCGTCGTCTCAGAGAGCGGAGGGCTGAAAAAGGAGCACCTGTCGGGTCTACCCCTTGTGTTTTTTCCATTCCTGTGGACATAGAGGAGCCC
The DNA here is from genome assembly GCF_028390025.1 of Pseudophryne corroboree. Classification (NCBI taxonomy): domain Eukaryota; kingdom Metazoa; phylum Chordata; class Amphibia; order Anura; family Myobatrachidae; genus Pseudophryne; species Pseudophryne corroboree. The sequence goes on from NC_086444.1 coordinate 1,069,712,960, forward strand.
ATGCAGATGGGTCTCTCCAAGCTGTCTCCTGAAGAAAGGACCAGAAGGCAAAATTCTGGTCTTTGTTTGTACTGTGGGGGTAAAGGACATTTTGCCCGTAATTGTCCGAGCAAGTCGGGAAACGCCTCGACCAAGTGAATTGTGAGGGGGTTCACTTTGGTCTGCAGCTTATCTCCTCGAATAATTCCCTGTTAGTCCCAGCTAAAGTTTCCTTTGGCAGCCTCTGTTCTTCGGTGTCGGCTTTCGTTGACAGTGGAGCTGCAGGGAACTTTATGGACTTAACGTGGGCCAAGGCCTTAGGTATTCCTCAGTTAACCTTGGGTAGGCATATCACCATGCATGGTTTAGATGGGAGTCCCTTATCCAATGGGGTTATTTCTCTCTGTACACCCCCTGTTCTACTTTCGGTAGGAGCTCTTCATTCCGAAAAAATTGAATTTTTCCTTACCCATTGCCCAGCAGTTCCAGTGGTTCTGGGTCACCCTTGGCTGGCCTTTCATAATCCCATCATTGATTGGCAGTCGGGGGAGATCTCACAATGGGGTACCATCTGTAATAAGGAATGTATTACGCTTCCCCTCAGAATTGCTGCTGTCATTCCCGCACCCATTCCTGTGGAATACCAGGATTTTGTTGATGTATTTTCAAAGGGCAATGCGGACATTCTGCCTCCCCATCGGCCTTATGATTGTGCTATTGAGCTAATTCCTGGTGCCACATTGCCAAAGGGAAGGTTATATGCATTGTCCGGACCAGAAACTGTGGCCATGAATGAGTATGTTAAAGAGAGCCTAGGGAAAGGATTTATCAGGCCATCTAAATCCCCTTTAAGTGCAGGCTTCTTCTTTGTGGAGAAGAAAGATGGATCACTCAGACCCTGCATTGACTTTAGAGCCTTGAATAAGATCTCAGTAAAAAATACTTACCCTTTGCCGCTGATTTCTGTCCTCTTTGATCAGCTACGTTCGGCTGTGATTTTTTCTAAGATTGACCTGAGAGGAGCGTATAACCTCATCCGAATCAAGTCAGGAGATGAGTGGAAAACGGCATTCAGTACTCAATCGGGTCACTACGAGTATCTGGTTATGCCATTCGGCCTGTCTAACGCTCCGGCAGTTTTCCAGGATCTCATTAACGATGTGCTCCGTGATTTTCTTGGAAGATTCGTAGTCGTCTACTTAGACGATATCTTGATCTATTCTGACTCTATTGAACAACATGTTACCCAGGTGCGTCAGGTTCTTCAAAAATTACGTGAAAATCACCTATATGCCAAGCTGGAGAAGTGTGAATTTCATGTCACGGAGGTATCCTTTTTAGGGTACATTATTTCCCCTCGGGGATTCTGTATGGAACCAAAGAAGCTCCAAGCCATCCTTAGTTGGGCGCAACCCACCAACTTAAAAGCAATTCAGCGCTTTTTAGGGTTTGCGAATTATTATAGAAGATTTATTCATTCTTTCTCCGACCTGGTTGCTCCCATTGCGGCACTGACTAAGAAGGGAGCGGATCCAACCAACTGGTCACGTGAAGCTGAAGTATCTTTTCAGGCCTTGAAACAAGCCTTCATCTCAGCCCCAGTCCTCAGACATCCCAACCCAGAATTGCCTTTCATTGTTGAGGTTGATGCCTCGGAGGTTGGAGTAGGGGCTATCCTGTCTCAGAAGGATCCGGACTCTCTAGAATTACATCCTTGTGCCTTTATGTCCAGGAAATTCTCTTCTGCTGAATCCAACTACGATGTTGGTAACCGGGAATTGCTGGCTATTAAATGGGCTTTCGAGGAGTGGAGGCATTGGCTTGAGGGAGCAACACATACCATTTCAGTTTTGACTGATCACAAAAATCTTCAGTACATCGAATCAGCTAAACGGCTGAATGCCCGGCAGGCTCGTTGGGCTTTATTTTTTACTCGTTTCAAGTTTTTTATCACCTTCAGGCCAGGTTCCAAGAATACCAAGGCGGATGCCCTGTCACGCAGTTTTCTTCCAGTTCATGATAACAGTCCTGTTACTCCCATACTTCCGTCTTCAGTCATTCGGGCAGGTCTCACACAAGATTTATTCACCCAGTTAAAGCAGCTTCAACATCAAGCTCCTGGAAATACTCCTGCTGGTCGTCTTTATGTCCCTGAGTTTTTGAGAGCAACTGTTTTGACTGAGTTTCATGATAGCAAAGTTGCCGGGCATCCGGGGATCTCTAAGACTTTGGAATTAGTCTCCCGCTCAGTATGGTGGCCTGGTCTTTCCAAAGACATTAAGGAGTTTGTTTTTTCTTGTCAAGTCTGTGCACAGCATAAAGTTCCCCGTTCCTTGCCTATCGGTCAACTTATGCCCTTAAATGTTCCTCTCAGGCCATGGTCTCATATTTCCATGGATTTTGTGGTAGACCTCCCTCTGTCTGCCGGATGCCGAGTCATATGGGTAGTAGTGGACCGTTTTAGCAAGATGGCCCATTTCATTGCTCTTCCCCGACTGCCATCTGCCCAGGGATTGGCAGTTTTGTTCCTCCGCCATGTTTTCAGACTCCATGGATTACCCACTGATATTGTTTCTGATCGGGGTCCACAATTCATTGCACAATTTTGGAAGTCTTTTTGTGCCTCATTAAAGATGAAATTGTCTTTAACGTCCGGCTACCATCCCCAATCCAACGGGCAGACTGAGCGAGTTAATCAATCATTAAAACAGTATTTGCGTTTGTACTCGGCCAAACTCCAAAATGATTGGTCCGAGTTTCTTCCTTTGGCGGAGTTTGCTTACAACAATGCCTGTCATTCCTCCACCAATGTGTCTCCATTTTTTACAGTTTTCGGTTTTCACCCCAGGGCTAATTCCTTTTTTCAACATTCCTCTGTCTCCTCGCTGACCTTGACCTCTCATCTCAGACTCATTTGGAGAAAAGTGCACCTTGCTCTCAGAAAAGCGGCATTTCGGGAGAAAAAATTTTCTGACAGGCTCCGGCGGCCTTGCACTTTTAAAGTAGGAGATAGGGTATGGTTGTCGACTCGCAACATTAAACTTCGACAAACCTCAGCCAGATTGGGCCCCAAATTTATTGGACCATTTCATATTATAAAAAAAATCAATCCAGTTGCTTTCCGGTTACGTTTACCAAGAACTCTCCGGATCGGAAATACGTTCCATTGCTCCTTGTTGAAACCATACGTTTCTTCCAGTAGATTTCCTCGAAAGGTCTCTCAGGGGAAATCACCAGTAGATGTACAGGGTCAGCAGGAGTTCTTGGTGGAGAAGGTTCTCGATTCCAAGTTGTCCCGGGGTCGGCTTTATTTTCTGGTACATTGGAGAGGTTATGGTCCAGAAGAAAGGTCTTGGGTCCTGGATAAGGATCTCCATGCCCCGAGGCTCAAGAGGGCATTTTTTCGAGAATTTCCTCAGAAACCTGGCCTTAGGGGTTCCTTGACCCCTCCTCAAGGGGGGGGTACTGTTAGGCGCCGAGGGTCCGCTCGTCAGTGCGGCCCGGCGCCTAGCAACTAGGGACGCCGCATGCGGACAGCCGCCGGCTCCCTAGCAACGCTAGACGCCGGGCGCACGGAGCCGCACAGACCCTAGCAACGGGGACGCCACTGTCGGACCGCGTTCCCCGTTGCTGGGTCTAAGTTAATCACCTCACTGGTTCCTGGCCGTGCAGCATGCAGCTGCACGGCATGTTGTAATTAGCCCTGTCTGGCTCCTGATTGGAGGGCTCCCATTTAAAGGCACTCTCAGGACTTCTCACAGACGCCGGTAATAGCTTCCTGTTTGCTGTGTCAGTTGCAGAGAGTTTTCCAGTCCTGTTCTATCCGGTCGTTCCTGTCCTCAGTGATCCAGTACTCGGAAGTTGTCATCTTTTCCTGGAGTCCATACCGAGCACCTTTAACATCCTGTGGTGTTCGTGAGTCGCGGCGTAGCCGTGTGTTGCGGCTTGACCGCTTACTATTTATTATTTGGTTATATTGTGTTTCGGAGCTTTTTGCGGAGGATTCCGCTCCCACAAATCCACTCTGGTATCCAGCGGTGCTGGATAGGAGTAACGGATTAGTGGATTTTTGGTTGTCCTTTTCCCTGGCGGTTTGTCCGCACATACTTCTGGTTTAAGTTAGTTAGCTTGTAGCCCCTGGCCTGGTTGCTTAGTCAGAGGGCCCCTTGTTATCACCCTGTCTCGGATTTCCCTTTGTCTCCCATTAAGACCTGAGGGGGCATCGGAGTTGGGCAGACATAATCCGCCCTTCAAACGCGGCTGCCATGGGCTCAAGCAACCATAGTCTCGCAGGGGATTTCTGATTACACGGGCGAGACAACGGAGTTAGGGCGCCAGGGGTTACTAGGCTTTCCCGCTCCCGTAACCAGCATTTCCTTCCAGTACTCTGGCCTCTGTCTTAAGATCTCCTCTGGTCAGAAGTACTGGAATCATAACACTATCCTGTACGTTTGATACTTGCATTTACGGATGAATTTTATCCTGAAATTTTTATATGTGGACAGATAAGCCTGCTATACTTCATAATCTTGTACGGTTAATACCTACATTTATAACTGAACGAGCTGCTATATATGTCCTTATGCCCTTTTTTACTGTTTATTGTTTATATATGTAACCTGCATGTATGGCAGGAGTGTGTTTATTAAAGTGTTACTGTTTTTAACTAATATGGTTTTCTTACCAAAAGTTGGAACCAGCACAGTTCCTAAAAAAAACACTGTTTTTTAAAATCTGTGATAATTTTAAAACAGTACACACTATGTCGATTTTATCTCTCTCTTACATGTCCGGCTTCTAAGAGTCATCTACCTGAAATTATCTGCAGCTAAATTGCTATATTTTGTCTTTTTTACCACCACACTTATACTCACGAATAGTGATTCACTGACACTATTAGGCGCTTTTTTTACTTCATTTTTTAATATTTATCTTTATATTGTTTAAGAGCTGCCACTCACTTATTTGTGAGGAGTGTTAGGTCTGGCTAAAGAGTCATTATTTTTCCTTCATTCTAAGGGGTCTTATTGAATTTACCTAGGTGCTATCCTCTGTTTTTCTATATATATATATATATATATGTATATACAGTGGTCGAAGTGGGGCGGTATACGGCAGTATAGTATACCGCCACTCTTCTTCCACTGACCTGGAAACGAGGAACTGAAAGTGCAGCAGGAGGCAAGGGAAGTGCTCCCCGTCCCTGCGCGGCGGCCGGCGGCTGTGTGGAGCGCTGTACTAGCTCACAGCCGCTTACCGCCGCAGTCGGCCACCGCACGCCGCTCACCGCTGCCAGCCGCCCGCCGCTCACCGCTGCCAGCCGCCCGCCGCTTACCGCTGCCAGCCGCCCGCTGCTCACCGCCGCCAGCAGCCCACCGCTCACCGCTGCTAGCCACCAGCACAAATGAGGTAATGTTCCCCTGCTGTCACCTCTCTCCCTGTCGTTACCGTCCCTGTTCCTACTGTCACTCTCTCTCTCCCTGCTGCCACTGTCGTTACACTCTCTCCCTGTCGTCACTCTCTCTCCCTGTCATCTCTCTCCCTGTCATCTCTCTGGCTGTCCCTGTCGTCACTCTGGCTGTCCCTGCTGTCACAATTTCAGCTCATTCAGTGTGCTACAATGTGAGTTTCGGCTCATTCAGTGTGCTATAATGTGAATTTCGGCTCATTCAGTGTGCTATAATGTGAATTTCGGCCCATTTAGTGTGCTACAATGTGAATTTCGGCTCAGTGTGCTCACAGTGCTTTTATGTGGCTTGATAAAAGCGCTGACAAGCGCTGAAACTTTGCCGTTCAGAGCCTGTTGTCATTATTTACGAGACCTGAGTGCCGCCATTGGAGGGAATAAATATATATATATATATATATATATGCTAATGCTAAATAGTCCGTGCGTTTCCAGTATGAACAACTGGGCTTGGGGAACCAGTGTAGCATTGTAGGATTGGTCCAAATTACTATTTTGGGGGAGAGGTTAGGCTGCGGGGGGGGGGGGGGGGGGGGGTTAGGGTTAGTCTGCAGGGGTGGGAGGGTTTTGCTGTGGGTAGGGGGGATTAGGCAGCCCTGGGGAGGGTTAGGATTAGGCTTTGGGGGAGGAAGGGTTAGGGTTAGGCTGGGGGAAGGGGGAGTTAAGGTTAGGCACCACTGGGGAGGGTTAGGATTAGGAAGGAGGGGGGGAGGTGGAAGATTAGGGATCAGGGTTAGTTTACATAATTAGCAAGTGTTGGGATTTTAATCTTCGGGATGCCGCTGTCCCAGAGCCGGTTCTGGGGCTCTGTGCGCCCCGGGCGGCAATAGGGGGCGTGGCTTCGTACAGGGGGCGTGGTCATTTACGCCCCCTGTACAGACTGAAATGATGTGCGGTGCGCGATGACGTCATCGCGCACCGCACAGTAAAGGACCTCTCCACGAAGGGAAACTAGACGCGTATGCGTCTAGTTTCCCTTCACAGCGGCCAGCGGCAGCAGGGGGGGGGGCAGCGGCCAGCGGCAGCGGGGGGCACACAGCAGCAGCGGATCTTGCCCTGGTGCGGCGCCCTCCGGATGGCGCCCTGCGCCCTCCGGAAGGCGGCGCCCCGGGCAAAAGTCCTGCTTGCCCGTGGCAAGATCCGCTACTGCGCTGTCCGTATTCTGACAGCCGGCATCCCGAGCGCCAGGATATCGTATGTAATATATTTTATATAGTTTTATATATATATATATATATGTGTACCTCTCCCTAATAATAACACCTAACCTTATCCCACACTGATAAATCAACCCTTATTTCTCTGACGTCCTAGTGGATGCTGGGGACTCCGTAAGGACCATGGGGAGTAGACGGCTCCGCAGGAGACTATGCACATCTAAAGAAAGATTTAGGACTATCTGGTGTGCACTGGCTCCTCCCCCTATGACCCTCCTCCAAGCCCCAGTTAGATTTCTGTGCCCGGCTGAGCTGGATGCACACTAGGGGCTCTCCTGAGCTCCTAGAAGAAAGTATAGTTTAGGTTTTTTATTTTCAACAGGCTCACTGCAACGAGGGACTAAGGGGAGAAGAAGCGAACCTACCTAAGTGGTGGTAGCTTGGGCTTCTTAGGCTACTGGACACCATTAGCTCCAGAGGGATCGAACACAGGACCCGACCTCGTCGTCCGTTCCCGGAGCCGCGCCGCCGTCCCCCTTACAGAGCCAGAAACAAGAAGGTGGTCCGGAAAATCGGCGGCTGAAGACTTCTGTCTTCTCCAAGGTAGCGCACAGCACTGCAGCTGTGAGCCATTGCTCCTCATGCACACCACACACTGCGGTCACTGATGGGTGCAGGGCGCTGGGGGGGGGGGGGGGGGGCGCCCTGAGCAGCAATAATAACACCTTGGCTGGCAAAACTAACACCATATATAGCCCCAGAGGCTATATAGGTGTATATTAACCCCTGCCAGAAACGATAAAATAGCGGGAGAAAGCCCGCCGAAAAAGGGGCGGAGCCAACTCCCTCAGCACACTGGCACCATTATTCCCTCACAGCTTCGCTGGAAGGAAGCTCCCTGGCTCTCCCCTGCAGTCCTGCACTACAGAAAGGGTAAAAAAGAGAGGGGGGGGGGCACAAATTAGGCGCAGTATATATAATATTATAGGCAGCTATAGGGGAAAACACTCTGTATAGTGATATCCCTGTGTTATATAGCGCCCTGGTGTGTGCTGGCATACTCTCCCTCTGTCTCCCCAAAGGGCTTTGTGGGGTCCTGTCCTCTGTAAGAGCATTCCCTGTGAGCATTCCCTGTGTGTCTGCTGTGTGTCGGTACTGCTGTGTCGACATGTATGATGAGGATAATGATGTGGAGGCGGAGCAAATGCCTGTGAATGTGATGTCACCCCCTGCGGGGTCGACACCAGTGTGGATGGACTTATGGAAGGAATTACGTGACAGTGTCAGCTCCTTACATAAAAGGTTTGACGACATAGGACAGCCGGCTACTCAGCTTGTGCCTGTCCAAGCGTCTCAAATGTCATCAGGGGCTATAAAACGCCCGCTACCTCAGATGACAGATACAGATGTCGACACGGATACCGACTCCAGTGTCGCCGATGATGAGACGAGTAGATCCTCCAGAGGACCCTTGGCCTCTGCCGCTCAGACAAGACCTGCTGCAGCAGGGACCCTGTCTGTTCCAAGACTTACCGCGGCTGCGTTTGACGGCATGGCGGTTGAACACCGGATCCTGAAGGAAAAGGGTATTCCGGAGGAAGTCATCCCTACCCTGATCAAAGCCAGGAAGGATGTCACCGCAAGACATTATCACCGCATTTGGCGAAAATATGTTGCTTGGTGTGAGGCCATGAAGGCCCCGACGGAGGAATTTCAACTGGGTCGATTCCTGCACTTCCTGCAAGCAGGGGGTGACGTTGGGCCTCAAATTGGGGTCCATAAAGGTCCAGATTTCGGCTCTGTCGATTTTCTTCCAAAAAGAACTGGCTTCACTGCCCGAAGTTCAGACTTTTGTCAAAGGAGTACTGCATATTCAGCCTCCTTTTGTGCCCCCAGTGGCACCTTGGGATCTCAATGTGGTTTTGGCATTCCTGAAATCACATTGGTTCGAACCACTTAAGACTGTGGATTTAAAATATCTCACGTGGAAAGTGATCATGCTGTTGGCCTTGGCGTCGGCCAGGCGGGTTTCAGAATTGGCGGCTTTGTCTTGTAAAAGCCCTTATCTGATTTTCCATATGGATAGGGCAGAATTGAGGACTCGTCCTCAGTTTCTCCCAAAGGTGGTCTCAGCTTTTCACTTGAACCAACCTATTGTGGTGCCTGCGGCTACTAGGGACTTGGAGGATTCCAAGCTGCTGGACGTAGTCAGGGCCCTAAAAATGTATATTTCCAGGACGGCTGGAGTCAGAAAGACTGACTCGCTGTTTATCCTGTATGCACCCACCAAGCTGGGTGCTCCTGCTTCTAAGCAGTCTATTGCGCGCTGGATTTGTAGCACTATTCAGCTGGCGCATTCTGCGGTAGGCTTACCGCAGCCTAAATCTGTAAAAGCCCATTCCACACGGAAGGTGGGCTCATCTTGGGCGGCTGCCCGAGGGGTCTCGGCTTTACAACTTTGCCGAGCAGCTACTTGGTCGGGGGCAAACACGTTTTCAAAATTCTACAAATTTGATACCCTGGCTGAGGAGGACCTGGAATTCTCTCATTCGGTGCTGCAGAGTCATCCGCACTCTCCTGCCCGTTTGGGAGCTTTGGTATAATCCCCATGGTCCTTACGGAGTCCCCAGCATCCACTAGGACGTCAGAGAAAATAAGAATTTACTCACCGGTAATTCTATTTCTCGTTGTCCGTAGTGGATGCTGGGCGCCCATCCCAAGTGCGGATTGTCTGCAATACCTGTACATAGTTATTGTTACAAAAATCGGGTTTTGTTGTGAGCCATCTCTTCAGAGGCTCCATTTGTTATCATACTGTTAACCGGGGTTCTTCCTATCACGTGTTATATGGTGTGATTGGTGTGGCTGGTATGAGTCTTACCCGGGATTCAAAAATCCTTCCTTATTGTGTCAGCTCTTCCGGGCACAGTTCCTAACTGAGGCTTGGAGGAGGGTCATAGGGGGAGGAGCCAGTGCACACCAGATAGTCCTAAATCTTTCTTTAGATGTGCCCAGTCTCCTGCGGAGCCGTCTATTCCCCATGGTCCTTACGGAGTCCCCAGCATTCACTACGGACTACGAGAAATAGAATTACCGGTGAGTAAATTCTTATTTTCCTATCCCTAATACCGTAACCCCAATATCCAAACCAAAACCGATAAATTGTGAGGTGGTTACCTAGGGGAGGAGGGGGGGAGGGCTGCTGACTATTTGCCTAGGGTGCAGAGAAACCTTGCACCGGCCCTGATTACGATCTGTATGCATTTTCTGTCACTTTATGCATATGTGCCTATGCATACTTACATGATTCTGGATTTTGTTGTACCTGGATCTGGAGAGGTGGGGCAGTGAAGTGAATGGGAATTGCAGCGTAGTCCAGATATAGTAAGAATATGTTTGCACATTGTCAACAAATGTTTGGAAATGTATGTTCTTTGTATCGTTACCCCAACCATATTTTATATTAATTGTTTAATAAAATGTAAATAAAAATTATTTACACTTCTCATGTTCCATAATGCTCTGTGCCATCTTGCACAAAGGAATTATTATAACCTTACACGCATGATTAATGACTGAGAATGTGTTATTATTACAGTTATGGTCACCAGGAGTTGCCACATTTTATTTACAGTAACTCCACAGACGGTACAAGCAAAAGCTATTTATGACTCTCCAAATAAGCAGTTCCCGACTTCCGCTCCCTTCCCAGTGAGAAGGCACTGGCATCTGTCTGTAATAGACGGTGTTCCCCATATATAAATAGAAATGTCATGGGTTTAAAACACAGGAGATAGAGATATCAGTTACCAACTATGTAAATAATTGTAAAAGTGTCTTAAAATAGGCAGTGCATTCGTCAACATCTTATCCTTCTTTTCCAAGTGCAAAACTTTCCGTCACATAAGTGTGCATTCATGTGTTTTTTTTCCATGGTATCTATAGAGAGTGACTCCATGTTGTTGTTTTTTTCTTTCTTTTACTATTAAGCTCTTCCATTAGTAATCTATATATGGTAGTCATTCACTAGGCAGACACACTGCAATATTTACAGTGATATTGGCTAATTGACCATACATTGTAGTGTATGGTCCCAAAATGACTGCAGGATTGATCTGGTTAGGTTATTATCAGTCGAGTTGGTGAAAAGAAAATGACTGCATTTGGCCTGGACCAGCTGTAGCCACTAGAATGTTTAGCACCTGCTGGTGAACTGTAAATGTGCTCCTTTCTACAAATATGTTCTCTTACCACATCTATGTGCAAGGGCAGCAGAAAGGGTGCTGATCAGGGGTGTGGTTCATAGGGTCGACCACACTTATACCCCTTTCACTCCGCACAGATAACCCGGTATCGACCCAGCATATTGCCGGGTCGACACGGGTCAGCGTGCGGTGTGAAAGCGCCATGTCGGATTTCCCGGGTCGCCTGACCTGGTAATTCACCCCGGGTTATAAGAAGGGTTATTTCCGGGTTTAATACCGGGTCAGTGGCTCTGTAAACGGATTCCCGGATCGAGCACAGTAGCGCACACAGGGGGGGTTTCTAGTTGCACATTATGGGGGATATTCAATGGTTTGAAAAGTCAGTTGGGTGTCTGTTTTTTTCCTATCTAATAGACAGGAAAAAACAGACACCCAACCGACTTTTCAAACATTTGAATTCCCCCCTATATGTAAGAAACACTACTGTGGGCATAATGTGTAAGGCTGCTAATTGTGTGTCTAGGGGTGTTTGAAAATATATTTATTTGTAGTTTGATAATATAAAGTTGAGAGGCCACGGACTCTTTTCCAGCTCGTCACACGCATGGGAGTGGTGGGGGGGTGGGGGAGGGGGGGCGTTTAGTGGACGCTTCAAAATTTTCTTGCTCAGGGTGCTAGTAGGCCTGTAGCCAGCCCTGCACACAGTAATGCTCCTCGTTATCCCCACACAGTAATGCCCCTTCCATCAAAGTATGCCTCACATAGTAATGCCCCTTGTTATGCCCCACCCAGTCATTCCCCTTAAAATGAGCACTGTACTTGGTCCTGCTCATTGTCAGGGGTTGTTTCATGCTGCTGCTAGCCAGGCCTGCTCCCTCCGCTGCCACCCCTGCTGCCACCGACACATTCCCGGCACTTCTGTGCCTTTGCCTGTCTCCTCCCTGCGGGCTCCATACAAATATCCCTCCCAAAATGGCCACCACCAACTCGAGTAGCAAGCAAAACTGTCCTTTCTCAGGCGGTAGCCATTTTGGGAAGGTAGTTTTACAGTGTTCAATGCGGATGGCCAGACCACATAGAATACTGCACACAGTAGTTGTGGGCCGGCGTCCCGTGCGATTACACGGCTGGCCTGGCCCTAAAAACCGCACTGATTAAAAAGAAAATTGTTCTTAACTGCCATTTTTAAGCTGGGTACACAGACAATTTTTTTAAAAGATGCAACTGATTCCTATAGATTGGGACTATGAAACCGTTCACATCGTCTACTGTGTACGCACTATCACGCGCTCCCGTGAGTCATTCATTGCAACTTCAGGTCATACCTGCCTACTATTGAAAAGTAGTTTCAGGGAGATTGTAGGAGCGCCGTTGAGGGGCGTGTCATGTTCCGCCCAAAGGGGTGTGTCTAGCTCCACCCTTAGGCATATCTATTTCCACTCGGGTGTGTCCTGCAGTGGCAGGTGAAATTTATAGTAGGAAGAGCTGCATACCACAGAGGGTGATATAGTATGCACCCTGCGTACCCAACCCACGGCAATCATTTACACTGCAAAACCAGGTTGATCGTGCTGTGTAAATGATTGCCACTTAAAAAAAAACCATGCAAAACCTTACCAAATCTCTCATTTTCTGAAACTCTCACTCTATTACATTTGGCCCCCGATATCAACCTGTGTACCCTACTCACTATATATTAGTGACGTCAGGTGAGGCAAAGCCTTTCCAGTCATACTAACGTATACTATATAAAGTATTTTACTTTTTACTCCAGAGTTTTTACTATATAAAGTATATGAAAAATACAAAGAATATGTTAAGGCATATCTGAACTGAAAATCGGAACCGATTTTCCGCCGACCTTCCCAGCAGCTTCCCGGGAGTCAGTCCTGCGATAGCGATTTTCAACTGAGTGTTTTTTTTTTTTTACATCTGATGAATCGATTGTGTACAAATGCATTCCGCTGTGCACCTTCTCCTCAGATTGCGATAAATATTCATGGTAGCCATGCCGATCTGCGACTCCGATCCAAGGAGCACGGGAACGCGCCTTGGGTCGGAGTCAGAGGAAAATGACATGCAATGTGACACTTCATCCGATTCATCAAACAGAAAGCTCGTAATCGGATGAAAATTGGTCATATCGCACTAGTGGATGGGGGCCTTTAAAAATATCTTCTTTGTATTATTCTAATAATTTTTACAGTCAAAACTCTGGAGTAAAGTTTAGGGTTAAAGCACCACGGGGGTGGGGGGTGGGGGGTAGGTTTAGGCACTAAGGGGGGATGATTAGGTTTAGGCTGCGGAAAGGGGGGGGTTAGGTTTAGGCACTAAGGGGGAGGTTCGGGTTAGGAACTAAGGAGGGAGGTTAAAGTCGTGACCCTCCGCCCATGCACACTTTTGCTCAGCCTCTCATTCGAGCACTGCTGGGCGCCCACTGCTACCCACAACTCTGCGGTGGCCATTTAAATAACACTTCCCAGTTTGGGCCAGGGTGACCACTTATAAATAATAATAAAAATAATACTACTCAGAGAATGTGCAAAAGCAGAGCAGCTGACAGAAGCACACACAGGACACCAGGGGACATTGGGTGTAATGCAGAAAGTTGCACCAATGCGGACATGCATGCCCACAAATGCCAGGGGTGTCACTGGGCATGCAGCAGCAGGAATACTAGGCATGAAGGGGTCAGCAAATGCCAGGGGTCACCTGCACCCGCTGCACAGACAGCATGTAATCCATAGGTCACTATACCATATGTGCCTGTAGCACCAAGTGACCAGGGGAAGCCACTTCCCCATTAGCACCCTCACCAGACTCCCACACTGTCAGTTGTCACAGGGAAGGCCTTCCATCTTTAGCTGTTGGGAACCGCTCTCTGCCATTCTGCACTCCGCTGCTCCCCCCACTGCCGGTCTCCTCCAGCCTGTCTCTGTCACTCCGGCTCCCACACAGACAGCTACACCAAGCCACACACCCTCATGTACCCAGCAGCACTTTCACTCATCCACCAGAGCCCCGCCCCCACCCGCTCCTTAATGTATCGGCAGCGCTACTCTGGTCCCACAGCCCCGCCTCCCACCATAGCTGCAGCAGGCTGCTTGCCATCACTCACGGTGGTAGCCACGGACGATGTCATTATATGGGCAGCATGTTATGTAAATGAGCCACAGCGGGCGGGAATGTGGGGAGCAGAGGCCGGCTCTTATATAAAAATGACATCCTCTTCATGACGTCGCGATGCAGGGCCCTACTTCTTGTCGTTCCATATCGCGCATGCGCAGTCCGCATTTTCGGCGGACAGCGCTGAAAAACCGGGAGGACCCGGAGATTAAGCGGGGCAGCGGGAGGGTCAATGAAAAAGCGGGAGACTCCCAGGGAATGCGGGAGGGTAGGCAACCCTGCTTCAGGTTGGTCATGCAAACAGCTCAGTCTGATAATATTGTCAACGACAGCATACTCCTGTGTCAGGCACACTTAGAGAGGCAGGAGGCAGAGGCCCTCATTGGAAAGATTTGCCTGTACTACTAGGTGACTCAGGTGAAGGAGGAGCATTAAGGAGAGATGGGGGCGGGGACATATGTGAAGGATGAGCTGTTATGATTTTCTCCCCATTGTAGAGTTGCAGACTGAAGCCTTCTATGAGATGCAGGACAGGGTAGCTGCTGCTGATTAGTCTGACAGGGGGCCACAGCGCTGATGATCCTTTCAGCAAACTGCTTCATAGTCACAGGCTGAAGTCTGCATGTGACAAGGCAGTTTGCAAAAGGGATCATCACTCCTGCAGCCCTGATTTAGCACACCACTGAGTGTGCCACACTAAATGTTGCCCTCAGCGGTACTCCATGTAGCCCTGCCCCATGTAGCCACCCCCATAGTTACATAATGGGAGTAACCAGGAGTGGGAGGGTGCATTGCAGAGCCGGATTAAGACCATGGGAGGCCCGGGGCACTTAAGAGAGTGGGGCCCCTAATAGAGAAGGCAGAATATATATATATATATATTTGCCTCCCCAAGCAGCACACGGCGGACCTCCTGCCCTGCACTCCCGTCCCCTCTGCAGCAGCGGCCAGCCTGCCGCTCAGTCATTGGCTGGGCAAGTAATTAGTACACCCTCCCCTCCCCCCATCCCACACCTCTCAGCGCCACTGGTCTTATCCCCCACTGTGAGAAGGTGATTGGGATATATAATACGCACAATACTCCTATATCATTGGACACATAATTGTTCCATTGACTAAAAATATACAATATTTTTAATAGCAATAAATTCCCTTTCTTTATACAGCTACTGTATATCCATTACATATGTTCCATTAACACTCCACACAGTATTCAGTCACAGTTTCAGAGACTGAACCAATCCTTTACCAGCTGGAGAGTGAAGAAGAGTGGAGAAGTGACCAGTAGAGAAGTTCTCTTCCGCGCGCCCCCACCATCACCTGTCAGCGGTCTTCATGTTAATGTTATGTAATCTTGAAGGGCACAAGTACCTCCTGCCCTGCACTCCCATCCCCTCTGCAGCAGCGGGTGCACAGACAGGACAGCTGAGCTGAGCGACGGCTCAGCTGTCCAATAAAGTATGAATGAAGCAGCCTGCCGCTCAGTCATTGGCTGGGCACGCAGGATGTTTCATTCATACATTATTGGACAGCTGAGCCGTCGCTCAGCTCAGCTGTCCTGTCTGTGCGCAGCTGCTGCAGTGAGAGATCCGATCTGCGGTGTGGCAGGGGGCCCTTTTGGAAAGGGGGGCCCGGGGTACGTATCCCCCGGGCCCCCCCCTTAATCCGGCTCTGGTGCATTGTCTGTGTTTGTAAAGTTGCTGCATGGTGCAGCCAGCGCAACAGCCACTTAATTCTCCCACTGTCACCATTGCCATCTCCCCTGTGGTGAGCTGGTTGCATAGGAGAGGCGAGCCCTGGAGCTGCTATGGCTCCCATAGCAACCACACTCCCTGCTCCCACTGTGGCTACTCTCTGGATACAGGTATCTGGACTGCCTATAGTTCTAATGCAAAAAACTTAACACAGCTACTGCAGTACAACTCTTGGCCATTGTGTGACACTGTAGAGCCCCACAATTCTTCCCTTACTTACTCATTTTACTAAAATCATCAGTGCATGGGGTAAATTTACTAAGATTCGTATTTTCCCGTTTGAGGTCAAAGTTCAATCACGAATTACATCGAAAGTGTAAATATGCAACTTTTTGAATTGATTACGACTAATTTACTAAGCTGCCGTATTCTGCATTTTCGGGTTTTCCGATGTCGATGTCATTCGTTTTTTTTTGCAGTGTTTTACGTGAGTGACTTGTAAAACACTGCCGACTTTAATACAATGAATCTCGGCCGGATCTGAGAGATCCGTGCTGGGCTTCATTGTGCAGCTTGTTAAAAAAAAATAAAAAAATGTTTAAATGTAAAAAAAAAATTGCGTGGGGTCCCCCCTCCTAAGGCAAACCAGCCTCGGGCTCTTTGAGCCGATCCTGGTTGCAGAAATATGGGGAAAAAATGGACAGGGGTTCCCCCATATTTAAGCAACTAGCATCGGGCTCTGCGCCTGGTCCTGGTTCCAAAAATACGGGGAACAAAAAGAGTAGGGGTCCCACGTATTTTTGAAACCAGCACCGGGCTCCACTAGCTGGACAGATAATGCCACAGCCGGGGGTCACTTTTATACAGAGCCTTGCGGCCGTGGCATCAAATATCCAACTAGTCACCCCTGGCCGGGGTACCCTGGGGGAGTGGGGACCCCTTCAATCAAGGGCCCCCCCCCCAAGCCACCCAAGGGCCAGGGGTGAAGCCCGAGGCTGTCCCCCCCATCCAATGGGCTGCGGATGGGGGGCTGATAGCCTTTGTGGAAAGTGATTGATATTGTTTTTAGTAGCAGTACTACAAGGCCCCGCAAGCTGGTACTTGGAGAACCACAAGTACCAGCATGCGGCGGAAAAACGGGCCCGCTGGTACCTGTAGTACTACTACTAAAAAAATACCCCAATAAAGACAACACACACACACACCTTGAAAGTATAACTTTAATACATCCATCCACACCTCCATATACACATACTTACCTTATGTTCCCACGCAGGTCGGTCCTCTTCTCCAGTAGAATCCATGGTGTACCTGTTGAAAAAATTATACTCACATAATCCAGTGTTTTCGGCTCCTCTGTAAATCCTTTTGTAATCCACGTACTTGAAAAAATAAAAAAACGGATACCCGACCACGAACTGAAAGGGGACCCATGTTTTCACATGGGCCCCCTTTCCCCGAATGCCAGAAACCCACTCTGACTGATGTCTAAGTGGGTTTCTTCAGCCAATCAGGGAGCGCCACGTTGTGGCACCCTCCTGATCGGCTGTGTGCTCCTGTACTGTATGACAGGCGGCACCCGGCAGTGTTACAATGTAGCGCCTATGCGCTCCATTGTAACCAATGGTGGGAACTTTCAGGTCAGCGGTTGACCGAAAGTGACCTCACCGCTGACCTGAAAGTTCCCACCATTGGCTACAATGGAGCGCATAGGCGCTACATTGTAACACTGCCGTGTGCCGCCTTTCATACAGTACAGGAGCACACAGCCGATCAGGAGGGTGCCACAACGTGGCGCTCCCTGATTGGCTGAAGAAACCCACTTAGACATCAGTCAGAGTGGGTTTCTGGCATTCGGGGAAAGGGGGCCCATGTGAAAAGATGGGTCCCCTTTCAGTTCGTGGTATTTTTTCAAGTACGTGGATTACAAAAGGATTTACCGAGGAGCCGAAAACACTGGATTATGTGAGTATAATTTTTTCAACAGGTACACCATGGATTCTACTGGAGAAGAGGACCGACCTGCGTGGGAACATAAGGTAAGTATGTGTATATGGAGGTGTGGATGGATGTATTAAAGTTATACTTTCAAGGTGTGTGTGTGTTGTCTTTATTGGGGTATTTTTTTAGTAGTAGTACTACAGGTACCAGCGGGCCCGTTTTTCCGCCGCATGCTGGTACTTGTGGTTCTCCAAGTACCAGCTTGCGGGGGAGGCTTGCTGGGCCTTGTAGTACTGCTACTAAAAACAATATCAATCACTTTTCACAAAGGCTATCAGCCCCCCATCCGCAGCCCATTGGATGGGGGGGACAGCCTCGGGCTTCACCCCTGGCCCTTGGGTGGCTGGGGGGGGGACCCCTTGATTGAAGGGGTCCCCACTCCCCCAGGGTACCCCGGCCAGGGGTGACTAGTTGGATATTTGATGCCACGGCCGCAAGGCACTGTATAAAAGTGACCCCCGGCTGTGGCATTATCTGTCCAGCAAGTGGAGCCCGGTGCTGGTTTCAAAAATACGGGGGACCCCTACTCTTTTTGTTCCCCGTATTTTTGGAACCAGGACCAGGCGCAGAGCCCGATGCTGGTTGCTTAAATATGGGGGAACCCCTGTCCATTTTTTCCCCATATTTCTGCAACCAGGATCG
Source organism: Pseudophryne corroboree (assembly GCF_028390025.1). Taxonomy (NCBI): domain Eukaryota; kingdom Metazoa; phylum Chordata; class Amphibia; order Anura; family Myobatrachidae; genus Pseudophryne; species Pseudophryne corroboree. Next base: position 1,069,731,231 of record NC_086444.1, read on the forward strand.
GCTCAAAGAGCCCGAGGCTGGTTTGCCTTAGGAGGGGGGACCCCACGCAATTTTTTTTTCTGAAAATTTAGAACATTTCCCCCCCCATTCCCACTGAAAAACATGCACGGATCTCATGGATCAGTGCATGCCTAGACAAACACGGGATAAAAAAGCAGGTCTGTTTTTTTTTAGCACTTTTTCACGATTTGTATTTTATCACGGCAGTGTTTGGCTATTGTCGGCAGTGTTTTGCACTTTTTAGTAAATTCCCGATTTCTACCAAATTGCAGGTGTATTTGACCGATGGTGTATTGATTCGTGATTTTTTCCTAGGACTTCCAAAATATTACGAATGCCCTCATCACTGCCGTGATTTTTGCTTAGTAAATTACCGAGATGACACTTTGAAGAAAAAACGGCATCTCAGTCAAAATCGGGACCTTAGTAAATATACCCCCTTGTCTCCCTTTTGTCATAGATAAATGTTTCATACACCTAAACTTTCCTCGACAATTGCTCTATAAAACTGTAAAAATTAAAATTCATCCAGCAGTTCTCGAGAACAGACAGACGTCTTCCAGGGACTTTATATGTGATTGTATTGTTGTGAAATTGTTTATCTGATATACTTACCTGTTTGCTTTGCAAAAAAGGATGCCAGATGAGACTTCTGCTGTATTTAATGTAAAATAAAAATGTAAAAGCTTACAAATAAGTGTATTTGTTACCTGTTATTTAGTTGCAATTAAGTTACAGCTAGAAGCTGAGGACTAGTAGAGGAATTTGCCTGGCTGAAAGGAGTAGGTAGTTGAGAAGGATGGTTCGAGAAAACACTAGTTTGCAGGAATCTATGACCTGCAAGCTAGATTTGTTCTAGGGAACAGGATTGCCACCTAGCAACAGCAGGTGGGTTAGGCAGCAAGCCTCCCGAAATTGCTGAGGGAGAGGAGAGTGAAAGAATTTTCACCTCCTCTCCCACACTTACAGCGGCCGGCCCGGTGCACGTGCGCCCGCGGTCACATGCACACGCGCGGTCACGTGAGCGCGTGCCTCAGCCACTGGTCATATTTTTCTGGAAGCTCACTGGTAGCAAACCTGTCCCTAAAGCATAGGGAAAGGTGGTATAACCTTTGTGCTTAAGTAGCCCTGTATTAATCATTGTAAGAGAAGAGCCACTAGTAGTACTTTGAAACCAGGGATGTTTTATTTAACTGCAACTGGTAACATTCCCCAAATGAAAACAGGGAAGTGAGAAGGTTTAAACTCTACACTAAAGTCAGTAACAGAAAGCAGAAATTGGAAACAGGTAGTCTCGGCCAAACTTTAGGCATAAACGTCCAAGGCGGAAAGTAGTCTACTTTTGTTCTTTATTGGCAGCTGCTTGCGACTTCTTTTGGTCCCTTGGTGCGCTTAAAGGAACAACGAGAGGGAAGATATCAATATCTGATATAGAGTTCTCTAGAGGAAACAACAGCCCTAACAACATTGGTGCAAACCCAGGGAGGGTTGGGTGGGAGCTATTGCTAGGTGGCAGTCCTGTTACCTAGAACAAAACCAGTTTGCAGGTCATAGATTCTTGCAAACTAGTGTTTTGTTCTACGGGAGGCTTGCCACCTAGCAACAGCAGGTGGGCAGACTACCACATACCTGGTGGTTGCTCTGAGGAACTCGATTTTTTGCAAGTCTGTTGGCCTCCAGTAGTGTTTCGCAAAAGTGCGAGCGGAGGACCATCTTGCAGCTAGCATGATTGATTGCAAAGGGTTGCCTTTGGTAGCCGCTCTTGTAGCAGCTGCTCCCCGTAGGGAATGGCTTTTTAAGTGATCTGTATCGATCCCCTCTTTTTTCATAGAAGCCACTATCCATCCTCTAATAATTGAGGGTCTAGCAGGTCGATATGGTTTGCTACACGTGATAAAAATCTGTGTGATATTGTCTCTCAATTGTTCTGTCTGGGCAAGGTAGGTTTATAAACACGAGGCTACACATAGTCTTGGGACCTGAGGATCTTGAATAATATCAAACTCCACAATAGGGCTATTAAAGGATGAGGTTTTAGTGTGTCCTTTGAGTATATTGTATCCCGTAGGTGTAAGTGATAACCATGGGTCTGAAATGTGTGTGAGGGTAAGCTCGGCTCCTCTCGCAGCTATAGCCAGAGCCAGCAAGGATGCTAGTTTGCAATATAGTAGGCTGATATTAGTGTCTGTGTCCCAAGAGGCCAGGAGAGAGAGAAATGGTTCTATGTTCCAGGTGTTTGATGTTTGAGTACTTTGGCAGTATGGGCCTAGAGAGGTGAATGCTTCTAAATAGACGTAAGTATAAACTTGTCAACTGTTAAATGTGGGATTTAGATGGTTAGAGCAGAGCCCTATGACCTTATGGTAGCCGACGCTAGTCCTATTTGGTATTTGGATGCTAGGAAATCTAGAGCTAGGTGGATTAGCGAGTTTTGGTTAGAGGAAATTTGTTGAGATCACCACAAATCAAATTCCTAAATGATTGTGCAATATCTGGCTCTTGTATGAGGTCTTAAGGACGCGTTACTCAGGGCTTCTGTGGGAGAGGCTAAAGAGAGGTTGGTTAACAACCTAGTGATATTGACATCCACATGCACTGGGGTTCCTTGGAAACACTCCCTGGATAGTCCCAGGAGAATTTTGGGGCCTCTGCGTAGTTGGCTGATCAAAGGTAACGATACTCTGGACGGCCACACCGGGTATACTAACACCATGTGGGGTACACAGTCCTCCCTGATTTTCTGGAGTACTTTGAGGAGAAGTGCTGGGGGGAAAAGGTATAGGGGTGAGGTAGATATGTCCATGGAAAGGATATAGCATCCATCCTCCATACTCCTTTGGTCCATATTCTGGACACAAATCGCAAGGTTTTAGAGTTTGCGGGACTGGAGAATAGGTCTATCTCCTAGTTCCCAAAGGTTTGGATTATTGTTTGAAAGACTTGGCCTTTTAGGGCCATCGAGTCTAGGGACAGTCTTTTTCGTGGGATAAGGAGTCTGCTAGTTCATTTAGCTGTTCGGGGATGTAAGACGCGAGAAGGATTATGTCCCTTTGACTAGCCCAGTTCCAAATTTCTAATGCTTCTCTGCATAGGGATATTAACTTGGTGCTCCCAGTTCTGTTTATGTATGACACTGCGGTCATATTGTCCAAGCATAGGTGAATGGAGGTGTCTTGTACGCGAGTGGGAACTAACTCCTTCACAGCTAGTTTTGCTGCGCGTAGTTCTAATATGTTGATGTGCAGTTGGGATTCTTCAGTTGACCAAGTGCCCCTGACTGCTTTTTCTTGAGAGAATCCTCCCCAACCTGTTAAAGACGTGTCTGTGGTTATTGTCATGGAGGGTGTGGGGTCTAGGGGTGGTATTCATGTGACCGCCGGTCAGCTGACCGACAGTCACATGACCTCCTCCACGAGCCCGACGGCTCACTTTCCCGATGGTCGGCATGCCGACCAACAGGGACTATTTCCACTAGAGATGAGCGCCGGAAATTTTTCGGGTTTTGTGTTTTGGTTTTGGGTTCGGTTCCGCGGCCGTGTTTTGGGTTCGACCGCGTTTTGGCAAAACCTCACCAAATTTTTTTTGTCGGATTCGGGTGTGTTTTGGATTCGGGTGTTTTTTTCCAAAAAACCTAAAAAACAGCTTAAATCATAGAATTTGGGGGTCATTTTGATCCCAAAGTATTATTAACCTCAAAAACCATAATTTCCACTCATTTTCAGTCTATTCTGAATACCTCACACCTCACAATATTATTTTTAGTCCTAAAATTTGCACCGAGGTCGCTGGATGACTAAGCTAAGCGACCCTAGTGGCCGACACAAACACCTGGCCCATCTAGGAGTGGCACTGCAGTGTCACGCAGGATGGCCCTTCCAAAAAACACTCCCCAAACAGCACATGACGCAAAGAAAAAAAGAGGCGCAATGAGGTAGCTGTGTGAGTAAGATAAGCGACCCTAGTGGCCGACACAAACACCGGGCCCATCTAGGAGTGGCACTGCAGTGTCACGCAGGATGGCCCTTCCAAAAAACACTCCCCAAACAGCACATGACGCAAAGAAAAAAAGAGGCGCAATGAGGTAGCTGTGTGAGTAAGATAAGCGACCCTAGTGGCCGACACAAACACCGGGCCCATCTAGGAGTGGCACTGCAGTGTCACGCAGGATGGCCCTTCCAAAAAACACTCCACAAACAGCACATGACGCAAAGAAAAAAAGAGGCGCAATGAGGTAGCTGTGTGAGTAAGATAAGCGACCCTAGTGGCCGACACAAACACCGGGCCCATCTAGGAGTGGCACTGCAGTGTCACGCAGGATGGCCCTTCCAAAAAACACTCCCCAAACAGCACATGACGCAAAGAAAAAAAGAGGCGCAATGAGGTAGCTGTGTGAGTAAGATAAGCGACCCTAGTGGCCGACACAAACACCGGGCCCATCTAGGAGTGGCACTGCAGTGTCACGCAGGATGGCCCTTCCAAAAAACACTCCCCAAACAGCACATGACGCAAAGAAAAAAAGAGGCGCAATGAGGTAGCTGTGTGAGTAAGATAAGCGACCCTAGTGGCCGACACAAACACCGGGCCCATCTAGGAGTGGCACTGCAGTGTCACGCAGGATGGCCCTTCCAAAAAACACTCCACAAACAGCACATGACGCAAAGAAAAAAAAAGGCGCAATGAGGTAGCTGTGTGAGTAAGATAAGCGACCCTAGTGGCCGACACAAACACCGGGCCCATCTAGGAGTAGCACTGCAGTGTCACGCAGGATGGCCCTTCCAAAAAACACTCCCCAAACAGCACATGACGCAAAGAAAAAAAGAGGCGCAATGAGGTAGCTGTGTGAGTAAGATAAGCGACCCTAGTGGCCGACACAAACACCGGGCCCATCTAGGAGTGGCACTGCAGTGTCACGCAGGATGACCCTTCCAAAAAACACTCCCCAAACAGCACATGACGCAAAGAAAAAAAGAGGCGCAATGAGGTAGCTGTGTGAGTAAGATAAGCGACCCTAGTGGCCGACACAAACACCGGGCCCATCTAGGAGTGGCACTGCAGTGTCACGCAGGATGGCCCTTCCAAAAAACACTCCACAAACAGCACATGACGCAAAGAAAAAAAGAGGCGCAATGAGGTAGCTGTGTGAGTAAGATAAGCGACCCTAGTGGCCGACACAAACACCGGGCCCATCTACGAGTGGCACTGCAGTGTCACGCAGGATGGCCCTTCCAAAAAACACTCCCCAAACAGCACATGATGCAAAGAAAAAAAGAGGCGCAATGAGGTAGCTGTGTGAGTAAGATAAGCGACCCTAGTGGCCGACACAAACACCGGGCCCATCTAGGAGTGGCACTGCAGTGTCACGCAGGATGGCCCTTCCAAAAAACACTCCCCAAACAGCACATGACGCAAAGAAAAAAAGAGGCGCAATGAGGTAGCTGTGTGAGTAAGATAAGCGACCCTAGTGGCCGACACAAACACCGGGCCCATCTAGGAGTGGCACTGCAGTGTCACGCAGGATGGCCCTTCCAAAAAACACTCCACAAACAGCACATGACGCAAAGAAAAATTAAAGAATAAAGAGGTGCAAGATGGAATTGTCCTTGGGCCCTCCCACCCACCCTTATGTTGTATAAACAGGACATGCACACTTTAACCAACCCATCATTTCAGTGACAGGGTCTGCCACACGACTGTGACTGAAATGACGGGATGGTTTGGACCCCCACCAAAAAAGAAGCAATTAATCTCTCCTTGCACAAACTGGCTCTACAGAGGCAAGATGTCCACCTCATCATCATCCTCCGATATATCACCGTGTACATCCCCCTCCTCACAGATTATCAATTCGTCCCCACTGGAATCCACCATCTCAGCTCCCTGTGTACTTTGTGGAGGCAATTGCTGCTGGTCAATGTCTCCACGGAGGAATTGATTATAGGCCCTCATTCCGAGTCGTTCGCTCGTTCTTTTTTTTCGCATCGCAGTGAAAATCAGCTTAGAGCGCATGCGCAATGTTCGCACTGCGACTGCGCTAAGTAATTCTGCTATGAAGAAAGGATTTTTACTCACGGCTTTTTGTTCGCACCGGCGAACGTAGTGTGATTGACAGGAAATGGGTGTTACTGGGCGGAAACACGGCGTTTTATGGGCGTGTGGCTGAAAACGCTACCGTTTCCGGAAAAAACGCAGGAGTGGCCGGAGAAACGGGGGAGTGTCTGGGCGAACGCTGGGAGTGTTTGTGACGTCAAACCAGGAACGACAAGCACTGAACTGATCGCACAGGCAGAGTAAGTCTGGAGCTACTCTAAAACTGCTAAGTTTTTTTTGTTCGCAATATTGCGTAAACTTCGTTCGCACTTTTAAGATGCTAAGATACACTCCCAGTAGGCGTAGACTAAGCGTGTGTAACTCTGCTAAATTCGCCTTGCGACCGATCAACTCGGAATGAGGGCCATAATTCATTTTAATGAACATCATCTTCTCCACATTTTCTGGATGTAACCTCGTACGCCGATTGCTGACAAGGTGAGCGGCGGCACTAAACACTCTTTCGGAGTACACACTTGTGGGAGGGCAACTTAGGTAGAATAAAGCCAGTTTGTGCAAGGGCCTCCAAATTGCCTCTTTTTCCTGCCAGTATAAGTACGGACTGTGTGACGTGCCTACTTGGATGCGGTCACTCATATAATCCTCCACCATTCTTTCAATGGGGAGAGAATCATATGCAGTGACAGTAGACGACATGTCCGTAATCGTTGTCAGGTCCTTCAGTCCGGACCAGATGTCAGCATCAGCAGTCGCTCCAGACTGCCCTGCATCACCGCCAGCGGGTGGGCTCGGAATTCTGAGCCTTTTCCTCGCACCCCCAGTTGCGGGAGAATGTGAAGGAGGAGATGTTGACAGGTCGCGTTCCGCTTGACTTGACAATTTTCTCACCAGCAGGTCTTTCAACCCCAGCAGACTTGTGTCTGCCGGAAAGAGAGATCCAAGGTAGGCTTTAAATCTAGGATCGAGCACGGTGGCCAAAATGTAGTGCTCTGATTTCAACAGATTGACCACCCGTGAATCCTTGTTAAGCGAATTAAGGGCTCCATCCACAAGTCCCACATGCCTAGCGGAATCGCTCCGTGTTAGCTCCTCCTTCAATGTCTCCAGCTTCTTCTGCAAAAGCCTGATGAGGGGAATGACCTGACTCAGGCTGGCAGTGTCTGAACTGACTTCACGTGTGGCAAGTTCAAAGGGCAGCAGAACCTTGCACAACGTTGAAATCATTCTCCACTGCGCTTGAGACAGGTGCATTCCACCTCCTATATCGTGCTCAATTGTATAGGCTTGAATGGCCTTTTGCTGCTCCTCCAACCTCTGAAGCATATAGAGGGTTGAATTCCACCTCGTTACCACTTCTTGCTTCAGATGATGGCAGGGCAGGTTCAGTTGTTTTTGGTGGTGCTCCAGTCTTCTGTACGTGGTGCCTGTACGCCGAAAGTGTCCCGCAATTCTTCTGGCCACCGACAGCATCTCTTGCACGCCCCTGTCGTTTTTTAAAAAATTCTGCACCACCAAATTCAAGGTATGTGCAAAACATGGGACGTGCTGGAATTTGCCCATATTTAATGCACACACAATATTGCTGGCGTTGTCCGATGCCACAAATCCACAGGAGAGTCCAATTGGGGTAAGCCATTCCGCGATGATCTTCCTCAGTTGCCGTAAGAGGTTTTCAGCTGTGTGCGTATTCTGGAAACCGGTGATACAAAGCGTAGCCTGCCTAGGAAAGAGTTGGCGTTTGCGAGATGCTGCTACTGGTGCCGCCGCTGCTGTTCTTGCGGCGGGAGTCCATACATCTACCCAGTGGGCTGTCACAGTCATATAGTCCTGACCCTGCCCTGCTCCACTTGTCCACATGTCCGTGGTTAAGTGGACATTGGGTACAGCTGCATTTTTTAGGACACTGGTGACTCTTTTTCTGAGGTCTGTGTACATTTTCGGTATCGCCTGCCTAGAGAAATGGAACCTAGATGGTATTTGGTACCGGGGACACAGTACCTCCAACAAGTCTCTAGTTGGCTCTGCAGTAATGATGGATACCGGAACCACGTTTCTCACCACCCAGGATGCCAAGGCCTCAGTTATCCGCTTTGCAGTAGGATGACTGCTGTGATATTTCATCTTCCTCGCAAAGGACTGTTGGACAGTCAATTGCTTGGTGGAAGTAGTAAAAGTGGTCTTACGACTTCCCCTCTGGGATGACCATCGACTCCCAGCAGCAACAACAGCAGCGCCAGCAGCAGTAGGCGTTACACGCAAGGATGCATCGGAGGAATCCCAGGCAGGAGAGGAATCGTCAGAATTGCCAGTGACATGGCCTGCAGGACTATTGGCATTCCTGGGGAAGGAGGAAATTGACACTGAGGGAGTTGGTGGGGTGGTTTGCGTGAGCTTGGTTACAAGAGGAAGGTATTTACTGGTCAGTGGACTGCTTCCGCTGTCACCCAAAGTTTTTGAACTTGTCACTGACTTATTATGAATGCGCTGCAGGTGACGTATAAGGGAGGATGTTCCGAGGTGGTTAACGTCATTACCCCTACTTATTACAGCTTGACAAAGGCAACACACGGCTTGACACCTGTTGTCCGCATTTCTGTTGAAATACTTTCACACCGAAGAGCTGATTTTTTTGGTATTTTCACCAGGCATGTCAGTGGCCATATTCCTCCCACGGACAACAGGTGTCTCCCCGGGTGCCTGACTTAAACAAACCACCTCACCATCAGAATCCTCCTGGTCAATTTTCTCCCCAGCGCCAGCAACACCCATATCCTCCTCATCCTGGTGTACTTCAACACTGACATCTTCAATCTGACTATCAGGAACTGGACTGCGGGTGCTCCTTCCAGCACTTGCAGGGGGCGTGCAAATGGTGGAAGGCGCATGCTCTTCACGTCCAGTGTTGGGAAGGTCAGGCATCGCAACCGACACAATTGGAGTCGGACTCTCCTTGTGGATTTGGGATTTCGAAGAACGCACAGTTCTTTGCGGTGCTACTGCTTTTGCCAGCTTGAGTCTTTTCATTTTTCTAGCGAGAGGCTGAGTGCTTCCATCCTCATGTGAAGCTGAACCACTAGCCATGAACATAGGCCAGGGCCTCAGCCGTTCCTTGCCACTCCGTGTGGTAAATGGCATATTGGCAAGTTTACGCTTCTCCTCCGACAATTTTATTTTAGGTTTTGGAGTCCTTTTTTTACTGATATTTGGTGTTTTGGATTTGACATGCTCTGTACTATGACATTGGGCATCGGCCTTGGCAGACGACGTTGCTGGCATTTCATCGTCTCGGCCATGACTAGTGGCAGCAGCTTCAGCACGAGGTGGAAGTGGATCTTGATCTTTCCCTAATTTTGGAACCTCAACATTTTTGTTCTCCATATTTTAATAGGCACAACTAAAAGGCACCTCAGGTAAACAATGGAGATGGATGGATACTAGTATACTTATGGATGGACTGCCGAGTGCCGACACAGAGGTAGCTACAGCTGTGGACTACCGTACTGTGTCTGCTGCTAATATAGACTGGATGATAATGATATGAAATCAATATATATATATGTATATATAATATCACTAGTACTGCAGCCGGACAGGTAGATATATATTTATTAGGTAATGATGACTGATGACGGACCTGCTGGACACTGTCAGCTCAGCAGCACCGCAGACTGCTACAGTAAGCTACTATAGTAGTATGTATCAAGAAGAAAGAAAAAAAAAAACCACGGGTAGGTGGTATACAATTATGGATGGACTGCCGAGTGCCGACACAGAGGTAGCTACAGCCGTGGACTACCGTACTGTGTCTGCTGCTAATATAGACTGGATGATAATGATATGAAATCAATATATATATGTATATATAATATCACTAGTACTGCAGCCGGACAGGTAGATATATATTTATTAGGTAATGATGACTGATGACGGACCTGCTGGACACTGTCAGCTCAGCAGCACCGCAGACTGCTACAGTAAGCTACTATAGTAGTATGTATCAAGAAGAAAGAAAAAAAAAAAACCACGGGTAGGTGGTATACAATTATGGATGGACTGCCGAGTGCCGACACAGAGGTAGCTACAGCCGTGGACTAACGTACTGTGTCTGCTGCTAATATAGACTGGATGATAATGATATGAAATCAATATATATATGTATATATAATATCACTAGTACTGCAACCGGACAGGTAGATATATATTTATTAGGTAATGATGACTGATGACGGACCTGCTGGACACTGTCAGCTCAGCAGCACCGCAGACTGCTACAGTAAGCTACTATAGTAGTATGTATCAAGAAGAAAGAAAAAAAAACCACGGGTAGGTGGTATACAATTATGGATGGACTGCCGAGTGCCGACACAGAGGTAGCTACAGCCGTGGACTACCGTACTGTGTCTGCTGCTAATATAGACTGGATGATAATGATATGAAATCAATATATATATGTATATATAATATCACTAGTACTGCAGCCGGACAGGTAGATATATATTTATTAGGTAATGATGACTGATGACGGACCTGCTGGACACTGTCAGCTCAGCAGCACCGCAGACTGCTACAGTAAGCTACTATAGTAGTATGTATCAAGAAGAAAGAAAAAAAAAACCACGGGTAGGTGGTATACAATTATGGATGGACTGCCGAGTGCCGACACAGAGGTAGCTACAGCCGTGGACTAACGTACTGTGTCTGCTGCTAATATAGACTGGATGATAATTATATGAAATCAATATATATATGTATATATAATATCACTAGTACTGCAGCCGGACAGGTAGATATATATTTATTAGGTAATGATGACTGATGACGGACCTGCTGGACACTGTCAGCTCAGCAGCACCGCAGACTGCTACAGTAAGCTACTATAGTAGTATGTATCAAGAAGAAAGAAAAAAAAAAACCACGGGTAGGTGGTATACAATTATGGATGGACTGCCGAGTGCCGACACAGAGGTAGCTACAGCCGTGGACTAACGTACTGTGTCTGCTGCTAATATAGACTGGATGATAATGATATGAAATCAATATATGTATGTATATATAATATCACTAGTACTGCAGCCGGACAGGTAGATATATATTTATTAGGTAATGATGACTGATGACGGACCTGCTGGACACTGTCAGCTCAGCAGCACCGCAGACTGCTACAGTAAGCTACTATAGTAGTATGTATCAAGAAGAAAGAAAAAAAAAACCACGGGTAGGTGGTATACAATTATGGATGGACTGCCGAGTGCCGACACAGAGGTAGCTACAGCCGTGGACTACCGTACTGTGTCTGCTGCTAATATAGACTGGATGATAATGATATGAAATCAATATATATATGTATATATAATATCACTAGTACTGCAGCCGGACAGGTAGATATATATTTATTAGGTAATGATGACTGATGACAGACCTGCTGGACACTGTCAGCTCAGCAGCACCGCAGACTGCTACAGTAAGCTACTATAGTAGTATGTATCAAGAAGAAAGAAAAAAAAAAACCACGGGTAGGTGGTATACAATTATGGATGGACTGCCGAGTGCCGACACAGAGGTAGCTACAGCCGTGGACTAACGTACTGTGTCTGCTGCTAATATAGACTGGATGATAATGATATGAAATCAATATATATATGTATATATAATATCACTAGTACTGCAGCCGGACAGGTAGATATATATTTATTAGGTAATGATGACTGATGACGGACCTGCTGGACACTGTCAGCTCAGCAGCACCGCAGACTGCTACAGTAAGCTACTATAGTAGTATGTATCAAGAAGAAAGAAAAAAAAAAAAACCACGGGTAGGTGGTATACAATTATGGATGGACTGCCGAGTGCCGACACAGAGGTAGCTACAGCCGTGGACTAACGTACTGTGTCTGCTGCTAATATAGACTGGATGATAATGATATGAAATCAATATATATATATGTATATATAATATCACTAGTACTGCAGCCGGACAGGTATATATATTTATTATGTAATGACTGATGACGGACCTGCTGGACACTGTCAGCTCAGCAGCACCGCAGACTGCTACAGTAAGCTACTATAGTAGTATGTATAAAGAAGAAAGAAAAAAAAAAAAAAACACGGGTAGGTGGTATACAATTATAATATTATATATATATTAATTATATACAATTATATATATATATTAATTAAACTGGTGGTGATTATTAAACTGGTGGTCAGGTCACTGGTCACACTATCAGCAACTTGCAAGTAGTACTCCTAAGCATACAATCACAATATATATTATACTGGTGTGGCACTCTGGCAGCAAAAGTGTGCACTGTACGTTATATGTAGTATGTACTCCTGAGTCCTGAGTCCTGCTCTCAGACTCTAACTGCTCCCCACTGTCAGTGTCTCCCCCACAAGTCAGATAATACAATACAGTCACACTATCTATCACTTCACTTCAGCAAGTACTAGTAGTAGTAGTACTCCTCCTAATGCTCCCTAAAATTACTACTGTGTCTCTCTCTTGTGAGACTGTCTCACTCTCTTCTCGAATCTCTATAAACGGAGAGGACGCCAGCCACGTCCTCTCCCTATGAATCTCAATGCACGTGTGAAAAATGGCGGCGACGCGCGGCTCCTTATATAGAATCCGAGCCTCGCGAGAATCCGACAGCGTGATGATGACGTTCGGGCGCGCTCGGGTTAACCGAGCAAGGCGGGAGGATCCGAGCCTGCTCGGCCCCGTGTAAAAAACCCTGAAGTTCGGGCGGGTTCGGATTCCGAGGAACCGAACCCGCTCATCTCTAATTTCCACTCGTGGGTGTCCACGACACCCATAGAGTGGTAATAGAACCCGTGGCGACCGCAGGTCGCCACCGAGCCCGCAGCATGTCGAGCGCAGCGAGCCCGCAAGGGGCTTGCTGCACTCGCCCCTCCCCGCCGGGATCCCGGCGTCGGTATGCTGCCGGGATCCCGGCATCGGTAAGCTGACCGGCGGTCAGGAGACCGCCGGTCAGCCATACTACACCCGGGTCTAGGAGAGGGCGAGGAAAAGGAGTAGAAATACTGTTCCAATGGGACAGCTCTGTTTTCGCCCTTCTGGAGAGAAAAATCATATCTTTCCAGGTATAATGAGCATGAATAAGGGTTCTTCGAAGGCCCTGCAGTTCTCTGCATAATATGGGTACATGTTGGAAACCTGGGGCCATCACTACAATTTTCCCAATAATTGTTGCTTAGACGCGTAGGGATAATCTGCGCTTTGTGGAAGTTTTTTGTATGTAAGTTTTTGTGTCTGGGTGTCCAGATTGAACCCCAGGAATGTTAATGTCTTGGTTGGGGTAAGAACTGATTTCTGGGTGTTTATAGTGAAACCCAAGTCGGCTAACAAGGAGAGGACTACTTCTCTGTGCTTTGAAATGGTATCGAGGTCTGTGTGTACTAGCAGTATGTTGTCTAGGTACACAATGCTGACGCTGGTGAGAAATAACGGCTTTCATGACCCGTGTGAATGTATGGGGTGCACAAGAGAGGCCAAATACCATCATGACAGTCCACTGGTATAAATTGTGTTTCCAGGAGAATCTGAGAAATCGCCTGTGATTGGGGTGAACTGATATAGAATGGAAAGCTTCTTTTAGGTCTATTTTTATACAGAAGCAGTCCCTTGTGAGTAGATAAGGAATGTCTGAGATACCTTTCATGTGAAACTTTTTCGCTTTTAAGTATCTATTCAATCCCTTGACATTTAACACTGGTCTTATTGAGCCATCTTGTATAATATTGGGAACAGGTGGCTTACCCAGCCCGTTACTGCTGGGTCTGCCAGTTCTATTTTTCCCTGTAGCAGTGCTATTGAGAGTACCTCGTTAAGCTGAGGACTGCAATCCCTTGAACAAGGAATATGATTTGTCTGGCATGGGAAACAAATCAGGGGAAGGTTTAGCTTGGACAGAATCATCTTTAGCAACCATTTGTCTGTGGTAATCTTTTGCCATTCTGCAAAAGATTCCTTGAGTGTTTTGTGTGGTATGGTTATGCTTACCGTCGTTGCTTGCGACCTCTATTAGAGTTTTTCCAAGTGTTGGAGGTCGACGCTCTGGCGGCGGCATTGGATCTGCTACCGAAGCCTCCTGTCTGGGCTCCTCTGGTGCCTTGAAAGTTTCGGGTCGGACCTGCGACTCTTGAAGTCCGGCCCCCTTGGGGAAAGGGCCTCTTGAACTGTTTGTTCCCTTTTTTTTTAGGTCAGAAAAGGATTTGAGGGCCTTATGTCTAATTTTTACTTCCTCAATAAACTGGGGACCGAATAAGTCGGCATTATCCAAATTAGGGAATTCTAGGGATTTTGGAGCCAGGTCTGCTAGTCCTGCGCTAGTTAGCCATCTGGACCTGCGGGTGTTAGTAATGTGATTGAATGTCTGGCCTATAATAAGCGTTGCTCTGTTGATAGCCTTAAGAAGTGCCAACTTGGATGCCACTAGCGAATCTAGCGAGATGCTGGATTCCACTTCTCTTTCAGCTTTATCAAATACATACAAGAGGGGTCCAGCTGTGTCTACTATCTTATATTGTATTTTTCTAAGCGTGCGATTAGTGATGTCATTATATCTCTTTTCACCCACTATAGAAGTCAGGGTTCGGTCTATACCAGGCGCAAATAATGCTGGCACATCTGGTAACCCTGTATAAGAGCATAACACTAACTCATCCCCTTTAATGAGTGTAGCTCTGAAAGCAAGCTGAATCATGTTTTAGTGCCCAATGTGTGGCGTATAGTTTAGGCGGAGGTGTTTTTCCTGCTAAAGCCACTCTGGCCATCTGAACGTCGCTAAATTCCCCACGCTGGGAAGAAGCGGAGGATCTTGTCACTTCCTCGAATTCCCAATCAACTGAGGAAGAGTGACTGTTCATTATGGAAGGAATGCGGCTCTTTTATAGGTGACCCCATGTACTGTGAGCGGGTCCCTTCATGCTACTTGCTGCTGGCAGATATATTTTTCCAGCTACGGGCAGGAGATTTGTGCTTGCTCTGAGCACTATTAGGTTGTCTGCTACGGACAATACCAGGGAACTGGAGGAATATCACCTGAACAGGTCCCTTTTTGATAAGACTTACTTTTATCTGTCTTATCTAGTTGTTTCCTGTGTAAAGGGCTCCCTGAGTTATGAGATAGCTTTCTGTTCTGCTGAGAGGACTTGCTTTCCTCAGCATCAGAGTAGTCAGAGTCAAGGAAGTTACTGACTGAAAATGTTTTCTTTCTTTTTATAGGAATGTCCTCTGAAGAGGCAGGGGATGAGGAAGAAGAATGTGTTGCCCTTTTATGGGCTCTTTTTCCTGTAATACTGCCAGCCATGGAGGACAGTGTGAGGGAATCTGTCGCAGAGACAGAGACACAGTCCTCCGTGCCTGTGCTGACAGAAAAAATCTGACCAGCGGCCGGCCGCTGTAAGTGTGGGAGAGGAGGTGAAAATTCTTTCACTCTTCTCTCCCTCAGCAATTTCGGGAGTCTTGCTGCCTAAGCCACCTGCTGTTCCTAGGTGGCAAGCCTCCCGAAGAACAAACCTTATTGCATGCCCGCATTGTTCTCATTGAACTAACCTACTACGGCACTGGATTCCTTAAGAGGGGTTCTGGGTTACAACACTGTTAATTATTATAGGGATCCTATTATTAAATGTAAGGGACACCCTGTCCAGATATTGCATCGGCATGCGGGATCCTTTAGTTTTGCCACTGCCTTTAAGCAAGGAATTTTAGCTTGTTGATTGGTATTTTTTTTTCCGTGTGTATGTGTGTGTGTGTGAAATATTAATGATGTATCAGATAGCAGCTGGTATAATAATTCTTGGAACAAGGCAAACTTGATAACACTAAGCTGTTTTTCTTCTTCAGGTCTTCCGAGCAGATGAAGATAATATGGGGGATGGTTGTTCTCAAAAGCTGGCATCTGCCAAATACCTACGGCTTTTGCTGCTAATTCTGATTCCATGCATTTGTGTTCTGATATTTTTGTTGGTCATTCTGCTCACTTTTGTAGGTAAGTGAAATGTTTTTGTTTGTTTTTTTAAATTTGTTATATTTATTAACACTTCAGTGTGAAAGAATGTATTTTTTATATTGTATTTAATTGTTAAAATTGAATGGATATTGTAGCCAGTGTCCATCCCACACGATAAACTCATGGCGTGTTCTTTTTTTTATATATGGGCGTATCAATGCTAGGCGCCATATAAATGGATAGGTAATTGTTTTAGCATGTTATATTTAGTACTTTAGGCACAGTTGTAGAATTGCACATTTAAAATGTGTAGATTATGCACTTATAAGAAATGTAAAAAGTATATTGTTTCCAAAAGGCTTTGGCATTTGGAATGTGTGACCAGACACCTGCCCTCAGAGGCTAAGCCCAGCGATCGCAGATTGGATTTGGGTCACACGGGAGCAGGCCAGTAGGGGATTCCCTCCTACCATCAGTAACTGCCTGTTACTGACTTCACTCATGGCGCAGTGGGTGGGTCTGTTGCTGCCACCACCAGCCTCCTAATACGTGACAGCTGGAACCATGTGCTGCTCAGGCTTCTACAACCGGCACCTGAATGCTGCTTGCTGCTGTGTATACGTCGACACGCTTCTGACAAACCTCCTGACTGGTGTCGGATGACCCCCACTGGTCTGTGACCTGGACCAGGCATGGCAGAGGGCGGAGCTCGGAGACACTGGGCTTACCCTAGGACAGGTGGAGAACGGAACTGCATTTGCCGCATTCCTACTTGTCGCAAGGTGAAGGCACTCATCTTGAGGCAATGATGTTTATTTGCTCAAATGGCCTTTAAAAAGACTCTTCCCTTGATGTCACAGCAGTTGTGCATTTACATGGGACTCTCAGGCCTCCTGTTATCTTACTCCAACACACAATACCAAAGCGTGTAGCTCCATCCTGTTCTCTTTAACCAATCAATTTAAGTTCATGAGTAGTGCATGCCTTGGGCACACGCATGTCTAATTGTCCCCTATGGACAGTGACGAGTGGTTACTTCTTTGTGCCTGAGCCCACCTGGAGTTTTAGTCGCCACCCAGGACTTGGCACGTATAGGCTTGGGGGATGGTTCCAACCCAAAATACTTTTAGGAATCTGCTCAGGGACCCAGCTAACCACTTCTACCCTGAAATTGAGCTCCAGAGATGGGCAACCGAGGTTCCCGATCTTAGTCCTCTGGCCGCAGGCAGGGTCAGACTGGGGTATGAAGGGCCCACCGGGGGAATGCAGTTATAGGAGCCCATATTTAAGGGTGTGACCATCCTACAAAGGGGGTGTGGCCAGCCATCACAGAGGCTTGAAATGCACAATAGTCTTGTGCAGTGTAATGCAACATATCTACCATATATAATACAAGTGCACAGTCTGTAACCTGATTCCTAGAGGAAGGAGTGGGCCCTCAGGCAATGGGGCCTACCGGTGGTTTCCCTGGTACCCCTGTGGGCCAGTCCGACCCTGGCCGCAGGAGATGGTCAGGGGTATAACCCAGCCCACAGAAACTTCTAGATTTCCCCTAGGCTACCAAGGAAACAAGGCCCTCATTCCGAGTTGTTCGCTCGTTGCCGAGTTTCGCTATATTGCGATTAGTCTCTTACTGCGCATGCGCAAGGTTCGTAGAGCGCATGCGCTTAGTTATTTTACACAAAAGTTAGGTATTTTACTCACGGCATAACAAGGATTTTTCATCGTTCTGGTGATCGGAGTGTGATTGACAGGAAGTGGGTGTTTCTGGGCGGAAACTGGCCGTTTTATGGGTGTGTGCGGAAAAATGCTGCCGTTACTGGGAAAAACGCGGGAGTGGCTGGAGAAACGGGGGAGTGTCTGGGCGAACGCTGGGTGTGTTTGAGACGTCAAACCAGGAACGAAACTGACTGAACTGATCGCAGCGGCAGAGTAAGTCCCGAGCTACTCAGAAACTGCAAAGAAATTTCTATTCGCAATTATGCAAATCTTTCGTTCGCAATTCTGCAAAGCTAAGATTCACTCCCAGTAGGCGGCGGCTTAGCGTGAGCAATGCTGCTAAAAGCAGCTAGCGAGCGAACTACTCGGAATGAGGGCCTAAGTAAGTACACTTTCTACACTAAATACATTTTAAATCTTTTTGCATTGTAAAATATACACAGCAACAGGCTTTCCCCCACTGCAGCACTGCAGCCCAGGAACTACTCTCCTGGCTAAGAGCTGCATATACAGTTAAAAACATTTCTGCTGCGGGGTACACTGGGCTCCACAAGTCTGGACAATGGGGGGTGTAGAGTAGGATCTTGATCCGAGGCACCAACAGGCTCAAAGCTTTGACTGTTCCCAGAATGCACAGCACCGCCTCCTATATCACCCCGCCTCCCAGCACAGGAATCAGTTTGTCAGTTGGTGCTGCAGTAAGCAGGCACTTAACAGAGGGGCTGCTCCAAGCAGCCCTGAGAAAAGCTTTTCATGAGGTAAAAAGTGAAGACTTCAAGGGCAGCAGCGGTGGTAAATGTCTTGTGACATTCACTGCTGCAGCTCCAGCTCTCCCCAGCGGCGCTGTACACTCCCGAGCCCTGGTTGCCGGGTACCTACAGCGGAGGCTCCGGTTTTCTTCATGTTAGACACACAGGGCTGGGGCTCTCCAGGATCGCGTGGCTGCGCTTCGGTAGGTGGTAAGTGGGTTCCTCTTGCGGGACCCGGTCTTTATAGCGATCCGACGCGGTCAGTGGGAGGCGGGCCGCGCACGCTGGTGGTGGACACTGTGGATACAGGCGATCCCACTAGATCACCAGTGCATGGGCGCAGGTCAGGTTTTCTCTTAAAACCGATTTTAATATTGCCCACAGTACCCGGTGGTTTTGCCAGCAAGGGGGATAAGGCTTAGACCTGAAGGCCCTCCCCTCGCCCCAGGGCGCCATTTCCAGCAAGTGTTCCCGCCCTGGAGCTGCATCTCTGTCTTTCCTCACTCCCTGTCAGTGTCTGCGGCACCATTACTCCTCAGCTCACTGTTCCTGGGACTGCTTGGGCAAATCCTCCTATGTAAAGCCGCCTGGTTGTCAGCGCTGTGCCTTTACATGACACTTAAGTATTCTACCTGCCTTTTTAGTCAGTGTTAGTAAGAAAGAGTGCATTTAGTCAGGGGTTTATAGTACAATTACCCTGTGATATACATCCAGTTTCTTACTGTGTAGTGTTATATCTATTGACTATATAGCAGTGTAAACTAGTCCAGTGCAGTATTATTGTCTGCAATAACCTCTGCATTGTACAAACTGTGACTATTTGTGTGTGCATTGATAGCTGAGTGGTGTCCATCTCGTGACTTTCACTCAACTTGCTATCCCTATATTCTATAACCTGAGGGGGCTTGGTGCGTCAGGTGTTATTTAATATAGGATTTTCACAAAGATATACTGTATTACGTATTTTTCTCTGTGATTTAGTCACCATATCTCTCCTTTATCTCTGCTGGTGCTGACTACACTGCGCAGGGGTTTGGGTTTAGGGATATAGTGCTGCTAATAATTATACTGTGTTACCTCATACTGCAAGTTATATCATGTCTGCTTCTGAGGGTAACGGTTCAGGGGCGGAACACACTGCTGGTGTTGCTGAAGCCACAGGCACATATGGGGAGAATATAGCAGCTGTGGGCTCTGGTTCTGGGGGCTCCTTGCCCCCCAGTGGTACTGTGGCAACGGAGGCACATACTGACCCTCCGTGGGCCGCTTTTTCCACGCTTCTGCATACGCTAGTTCATAAACTAACACCCCCTATGGGACCCCCAATGCCGGTACAACCGTATTTGGTCCATGCAGCTAACTCGCCGTGGGCGGACGCTTTATCTGCTCAATTAAAGAAGTTGAACCAGTCCCTGACTACTAAAAAGTCTGACCATCGCTCGCCTAAGTCCAAGAGGTCCTCTAAGCGAGCGCTCGTCTCCTCACAATCTACTGCTGTCACTGACACCTCGTCTGATGAAGACAGCACATACACTGACCCCACAGGTTCTGACTCAGATACGGCTGATGGGGAGGGTAGTTCACATGTGGATGTTCCTGATCTTTTGGAGGCTATTAAGGTAATTCTGCAGATTACGGATGATCCCAAGCCATCCGTTCCTCTTAAGAAACCAGATAGGTTCAAGCGTCAGAAGGCGATTAAACAAGTTTTACCTCACTCTGACCACCTAGTGGATATACGTCAGGAACCCTGGCAAAGCCCGGGTACGAAGTTTGTGCCTCAAAAGAAGATGCTGGCTCGCTATCCCCTCGCACCAGAGCTGTCTAAGAATTGGGAAACGCCTCCTCCAGTAGACTCACATGTGGCTAGGATGGTGGTTTCCTCAGCTCTACCTGACACTACCGTCACGTCTCTAAAAGAGCCTACGGATAAACGTGTCGAGGGTTTTCTAAAAGCGATTTACACCCTCACGGGTGCTGCACAAAGGCCCACGATTGCAGCTACATGGGCTGCAGAGGCTATTGAAGCATGGGCCTTGGAGTTAGAAGCTGAAATCTCCTCTGACCATGCTAGACAATGCTTGTCATATATTGTCACAGCTTCTAGCTATATTAAAGAGGCGGCTTCTGATGCCGGTATCCTAGCAGCCAAGGCCTCTACTACGTCAGTCCTGGCTCGCAGGATATTGTGGCTGAGATCCTGGTCTGTGGATCTGGACTCTAGAAAAACCCTGGAGGTACTCCCTTTCAAGGGGGATATTCTGTTTGGGGAGGACTTAAATAAGATGGTGGCTGACTTGGTTACTGCCAAAACTGCCTGTCTGCCTAATACAGCTCCTTCTGTGTCGAAGGCCAAAGGCACGTCCTTTCGCCCCTTTCGTCCTTCAGGTAAAGCAAAAGGTCAGGCATACCATAAGCAGGCCCGCACTCCCAAACCTGGTAAGCCGAAGCCCAAAAGAGCCTGGGCTGCCCGTCAGCCAGCAGCCAAGACCGATAAGCCTGCCGCATGACGGGGCGGGCCTCCCCCTGGGGGATCCCAGGGTGGGGGGCCGGCTTCTAGGGTATACCCCGGAATGGTTGAAGACCACTTCAGATGCCTGGGTACGGGAAGTCGTCACTCGAGGTTACGCCATAGCCTTCAAAAACCGACACCCTCATCGATTTTGCCAGACAGACGTCCTGTCGGACCAGACAAAGGCAAACACTCTGCATTCGGTGGTACAGACCCTCCTGGATACAGGAGTCGTAGTACAGGTGCCTCTTGCTCAGAGGGGCTGGGGGTACTATTCTCCGCTGTTTCTAGTCCCGAAACCGAATGGGTTCTCCCGGCCCATTCTCAACCTCAAGGCACTGAACAAGTTTGTGAAGGTTTCCAAGTTCCGTATGGAAACCCTTCGCTCTATAGTTCTGGCCTTGGAACCTGGGGACTACATGGTCTCCCTGACATACAGGATGCTTACCTGCATATTCCTATAGCAGTGTCACATCAACAATACCTGAAGTTCGCTATTGGCAACCTCCATTACCAGTTTCGGGCGTTACCTTTTGGTTTAACAACGCCTCCGCGAGTCTTCACCAAAGTTATGGCGGTGATGACGGTGGTACTCCGCCGTCAAGGGGTCAGGATACTGCCGTATCTGGATGACTTGTTAATCCTGGCAAATTCCCCAGATCTTCTCCTGCGTCATCTGGATATGACGGTCCGGTTTCTACAAGCCCACGGGTGGCTCATCAACTGGAAGAAATCCTCCCTGGTCCCTGCTCAGAGCATGGTGCAGCTGGGAGTGCTGTTGGACACTCACAACCAGAGGTTGCTCTTGTCTCAGGAGAAAGTCCTGAAACTTCAGGACAGGATTCGTTGCTTCCTTTCTCGTCCGCAAGTGTCGATACATTCGGCAATGCAGGTGCTGGGCCTCATGGTATCAGCATTCGACATGGTGGAGTATGCTCAATTCCATTTTCGCCCCCTTCAGAAGCTGATTCTAGCCAAGTGGGACGGCCGGCCTCACCGGATCAGGTCTCAAATGATCTCTTTGACTCCGGAGGTCCGTCTGTCGCTGCTCTAGTGGCTCCAGGACCGACAGTTGTGCAGGGGCCGTCCCTTCTGGATATCCAACTGGGTCCTGTTGACGACAGATGCCAGTCTAAGAGGTTGGGGCGCGGTGCTGGAGCAGCACTCCTTGCAGGGTCGGTGGACCAAGGAGGAATCTCTCCTCTCGATCAACATTCTGGAATTGCGGGCGGTCTTCAATGCGTTGAACCTAGCCCAGCATTTGATTCAGAACCGTCCTGTTCAAGTACAGTCGGACAATGCCACCACAGTGGCTTACATAAATCATCAAGGCGTCACTCAAAGCCGTTTGGCAGTGAAGGAAGCCTCACGGATTCTACGTTGTGCAGAACGCCATCTATCGGCAATATTCATTCCGGGAGTCCTGAATTGGGAAGCGGACTTTCTCAGTCGTCAGGACGTGCATGCCGGCGAGTGGGGCCTCCATCCAGAAGTGTTTCAACTCCTCGTGGAAAGGTGGGGTCTTCCAGATGTGGATCTGATGGCGTCTTGACACAATCACAAGGTTCCGGTCTTCGGAGCAAGGACAAGGGATACTCAAGCAGCATTCGTGGATGCGTGGAGGTTTCGGCTGCCGTACATGTTCCCTCCGGTGTCACTCCTGCCCAGGGTAATTCGGAAGTTCAAGCAAGAAAAAGGAAATCTGCTTCTCATAGCTCCGGCGTGGCCCAGACGGCACTGGTTCTCAGACCTACAAGGCCTATCGTCAGAGCGTCCACTTCTACATCCACAACGCCCAGACCTCCTCGTTCAGGGCCCCTGTGTCTACCAGGACCTAGCCCGGCTGTCTTTGACATCGTAGCTCTTGAAGCTTCCGTCTTAAGAGCTAAGGGTTTTTCTGAAGAGGTCATTAAAACTATGTTGCGGGCCCGGAAACCGGCCTCTGCTCGGATTTACCATCGGGTCTGGCATTCCTACTTTGTTTGGTGCGCATCTAACCATTATGACGCTTCCAAGTTTAGTACAGCCAAACTTTTGGCTTTTCTACAGCAGGGCCTAGATTTAGGCCTGCGTCTGGCCTCCCTCAAGGTTCATATTTCTGCCTTGTCGGTGTGGTTTCAGAGAAAAATTGTGTCTTCACCTGATGTTCATACTTTCACTCAGG
This sequence comes from Pseudophryne corroboree, assembly GCF_028390025.1. Taxonomy (NCBI): domain Eukaryota; kingdom Metazoa; phylum Chordata; class Amphibia; order Anura; family Myobatrachidae; genus Pseudophryne; species Pseudophryne corroboree. The sequence continues at coordinate 1,069,754,403 of NC_086444.1, forward strand.
GTGTGTTGCGTATCCAACCTCCCTATGTCCCGCCTGTGGCTCCTTGGGACTTGTCGGTGGTTTTGGAGGCGTTGCAGGAGCCTCCATTTGAACCTCTTGGTTCAGCTGACCTTAATTGGCTTTCCCTTAAGGTGGTGTTCTTGCTGGCTATTGCCTCTGCTAGAAGAGTGTCAGATTTGGGTGCCTTGTCTTGTAGTTCCCCATATCTGATTTTTCACCGTGACCGGGCGGTTCTTAGGACTCGTCCCGGATATTTACCGAAGGTGGTTTCTTCGTTCCACCTTAATCAGGAGATTGTGGTTCCAGCTTTTGTCTCTCCTAATTTGTCTCCCAAAGAGCGGTCTTTGGATGTGGTACGGGCTCTCCGTATCTATGTGAAGAGAACTGCTTCTATTCGAAAGTCTGATTCTCTCTTTGTTTTGTTTGGATTTCACAAACGTGGCTGGCCTGCTCACAAGCAGACCCTGGCCAGGTGGATTAGAATGGTGATTGCGCATGCTTATGTGAAGGCTGGTCTGTCAGCTCCTGTTCATATTACGGCCCATTCTACTCTGTCTGTTGGACCTTCTTGGGCGGCCCAACGTGGTGCGACCCTTGATCAATTGTGCAAGGCGGCTACGTGGTCCTCCGGGAACACGTTCATAAGGTTCTATGCCTTCGATACTGCCGCTTCCCAGGATGCTTCCTTTGGACGCCGGGTTCTTGTGCCCACTACAGTGCGTCCCCCCCCATAAGGAACTGCTTTAGGACATCCCCATTGTCCAGACTTGTGGAGCCCAGTGTACCCCGCAGCAGAAAACGAGTTTTATGGTAAGAACTTACCCTTGTTAAAACTCTTTCTGCGAGGCACACTGGGCTCCACAAGGCGCCCACCCTGACGCACTTAGCTTCTTTGGGTTGATATGGCATTAGCCGGTGACACTTCTCTTGTCGTGAGAGTGTGGTGTATGTGGCTACTAACCGTTGTCGTCTCTTTTCCTGCTACTGCATTGGGCTGGTTAACTAAACTGAGCTCCTGTGCTGGGAGGCGGGGTGATATAGGAGGCGGCGCTGTGCATTCTGGGAACAGTCAAAGCTTTGAGCCTTTTGGTGCCTCGGATCAAGATCCTACTCTACACCCCCCATTGTCCAGACTTGTGGAGCCCAGTGTACCTCGCAGAAAGAGTCTTAACAAGGGTAAGTTCTTACCATAAAACTCGTTTTATTAATTTGTACAGTTAAATTTAAGAAATTTAACATTTTCTATACACTGTACCCAGTGCTCAGCGCTGGGCTCCCCTAGCCCTGCGGTCTGGGACTGCTGGGGCTCTACCCTGGTACAGCGCACCAGGGATAAACATATTTCTTGCTGCCCTCAGAAATATACTCACCTTGTTCCCCAGCAATCAGCCACTAAGTGCTGCCTATCCAGAGTGCTGGGGCACCGCAATACAGTGCTGCCACACTGGGAGCCGTCATTCCCAGTCCCCCAGTGGGCGGCTCTTTGCACACTCCCCCGGGGCAGTACATCAGGGGTTAAGTAGTAACCCTGTAGCCCCATTGCGAAGCAGCAGCCTCGTAGTGCTGAGGAGCCAGGAGCTAGTCTACCGGTCTTCAGCATTCTGCCACTCACAGGCCTGTAGTGCTGCGGTGACGGGAGCTAGCTCCCAGTTCCCAGCGGTTGGCACACCAAGCTCTGCAGCTCTAGGTGGAGTCTCCCGGCTCAGCATCGCCTTGGTAACTCTTCCCTGTGCTGCTGTCTGGGAGCTAGGTTTCCTCCACGGCGACTCTGCATTCACTTATAGCCCTGCTGCCCGGTGCTAAGTCCCTACTGCAGCAGCACACCAGGGGTGTGGGCCACAGCAACTTAATCACAAATTTAAAATATATTTTTAAATATCTGGCGCTAAGCGCCGGTAATACATAAAAAAAATGTTGCCTAGCTCATACACATTTAAAGTAGGCGCCTTGAAAAAATTGCCCTTGGGACCTCCTCACACAGGAATTCATATGTTAATAACCCTGACACCAGCTAAAGCATACCTCCCAACTGTCCCGATTTTTGCGGGACAGTCCCGTTTTTTGGGGACTGTCCCTCTGTCTCACCTGCGGGCCGCAGTATCCCGCGGTGGGGGAGGTTCAGTTGGGAGGCTCCTGCACTCGCTGCTCTGCTTAGCAGAGCAGCAGTGAATAGACGCTGTGCATCTATTCAGTGCAGACAGAGGGACAGAGGGCATGCCAGCAGATCACAGAGCGCTGGGCATGCCCCCTAAGTGACGAAAACGCGGGCGTGGCTCGCGATTGTGGGTCCTCCGTGAAGCCACACCCCCTTTTCATAGACCACGCCCCCTTTTTGTTTCCCTCTTCATAGGGGGATAAAGTTGGGAGGTATGGCTAAAGTGTCTCTGGACAAGCAATTTCTTTGAGATGCAGTCCAGGGGAGTCTCTATTTACAACAAAGCTGGGCCATAACTAGGTGTGTGCTCGGCTCACAGCACATCCCCCAGCTGCCGCCTCCACTGCTACCCGGCAGTAGCAGATTCACTGCTACTAATAGGTATTACAGCAGGCAGCAGTTTGCAGTCTCTACCCCGTGTGCTCTGCACCTCCCCACCGCCTCCTCCTGTCATCTACTGCAGTGAGGAGGGACTTCCGCCAAGCGCTGGATCACTGGAACTGTTCGCTGGCTGCAGGCTGGCTGCTGCTCACCACAACCTAAGAGCAAATGTTTTTCCAATTATACATATTAGGTTACATTTATAGGTGGCTAATTGTCTCGCCGGGAGCTATCATATACACAGATTTCACTGAACCTGTGTTTTCAGGAGAGAATGTTTTTTTTTTTTTTTACAGGTGGCCAAATTGGATAGCTTGTAAAATTATATGGGTGAAACATCGAGACAAATCGCGAAAAACGCTTTTCGCACCCAAAGTTTCTTATCAGGTATTTGGATACCCCCCATAGCATTAATTGAATAAGATCCATTACACATTTTGAGCCCAGTTCATAGCTAGCCTTGGCTTAGGGTTTCAGCAGGGTCTAAAAATAAGATTTTACTCACCGGTAAATCTATTTCTCGTAGTCCGTAGTGGATGCTGGGAACTCCGTAAGGACCATGGGGAATAGCGGCTCCGCAGGAGACTGGGCACAACTAAAGAAAGCTTTAGGTCACCTGGTGTGCACTGGCTCCTCCCACTATGACCCTCCTCCAAGCCTCAGTTAGGACACTGTGCCCGGACGAGCTGACATAATAAGGAAGGATTTTGAATCCCGGGTAAGACTCATACCAGCCACACCAATCACACCGTATAACTCGTGATACTATACCCAGTTAACAGTATGAATATAACTGAGCCTCTCAACAGATGGCTCAACAATAACCCTTTAGTTAGGCAATAACTATATACAAGTATTGCAGACAATCCGCACTTGGGATGGGCGCCCAGCATCCACTACGGACTACGAGAAATAGATTTACCGGTGAGTAAAATCTTATTTTCTCTGACGTCCTAGTGGATGCTGGGAACTCCGTAAGGACCATGGGGATTATACCAAAGCTCCCAAACGGGCGGGAGAGTGCGGATGACTCTGCAGCACCGAACGAGAGAACTCCAGGTCCTCCTCAGCCAGGGTATCAATTTTGTAGAATTTAGCAAACGTGTTTTGCCCCTGACCAAGTTGCAGCTCGGCAAAGTTGGAAAGCCGAGACCCCTCGGGCAGCTGCCCAAGATGAGCCCACCTTCCTTGTGGAATGGGCTTTTACAGATTTTGGCTGCGGTAGTCCAGCCGCAGAATGCGCCAGCTGAATTGTGCTACACATCCAGCGAGCAATAGTCTGCTTAGAAGCAGGAGCACCCAGTTTGCTGGGTGCATACAGGATAAACAGCGAGTCTGTTCTGCTGACTCTAGCCGTCCTGGAAACATAATTTCTCTAACGTCCTAAGTGGATGCTGGGGACTCCGTAAGGACCATGGGGAATAGCGGCTCCGCAGGAGACTGGGCACAAAAGTAAAGCTTTAGAACTACCTGGTGTGCACTGGCTCCTCCCGCTATGACCCTCCTCCAAGCCTCAGTTAGATTTTTGTGCCCGAACGAGAAGGGTGCACACTAGGTGGCTCTCCTGAGCTGCTTAGTGAAAAGTTTAGTTTTAGGTTTTTTATTTTCAGTGAGACCTGCTGGCAACAGGCTCACTGCATCGAGGGACTAAGGGGAGAAGAAGCGAACTCACCTGCGTGCAGAGTGGATTGGGCTTCTTAGGCTACTGGACATTAGCTCCAGAGGGACGATCACAGGCCCAGCCATGGATGGGTCCCAGAGCCGCGCCGCCGGCCCCCTTACAGAGCCAGAAGACAGAAGAGGTCCGGAAAATCGGCGGCAGAAGACGTCCTGTCTTCAACAAGGTAGCGCACAGCACTGCAGCTGTGCGCCATTGCTCTCAGCACACTTCACACTCCAGTCACTGAGGGTGCAGGGCGCTGGGGGGGGGGGGCGCCCTGAGACGCAGTAAAAACACCTTGGATGGCAAAAAATGCATCACATATAGCTCCTGGGCTATATGGATGAATTTAACCCCTGCCAGAATACATAGAAAAACAGGAGATAAGGCCGCCGATAAGGGGGCGGAGCCTATCTCCTCAGCACACTGGCGCCATTTTCCCTCACAGCTCCGTTGGAGGGAAGCTCCCTGGCTCTCCCCTGCAGTCACTACGCTACAGAAAGGGTTAAAAAAGAGAGGGGGGCACTAATTACGCGCAGTATTAAATAAAACAGCAGCTATAAGGGGAAAAACACTTATATAAGGTTATCCCTGTATATATATAGCGCTCTGGTGTGTGCTGGCAAACTCTCCCTCTGTCTCCCCAAAGGGCTAGTGGGGTCCTGTCCTCTATCAGAGCATTCCCTGTGTGTGTGCTGTGTGTCGGTACGTTTGTGTCGACATGTATGAGGAGAAAAATGATGTGGAGACGGAGCAGATTGCCTGTAATAGTGATGTCACCCCCTAGGGGGTCGACACCTGAGTGGATGAACTGTTGGAAGGAATTACGTGACAGTGTCAGCTCTGTATAAAAGACAGTGGTTGACATGAGACAGCCGGCTACTCAGCTTGTGCCTGTCCAGACGTCTCATAGGCCGTCAGGGGCTCTAAAGCGCCCGTTACCTCAGATGGCAGATATAGACGCCGACACGGATACTGACTCCAGTGTTGACGGTGAAGAGACAAATGTGACTTCCAGTAGGGCCACACGTTACATGATTGAGGCAATGAAAAATGTTTTACACATTTCTGATAATACGAGTACCGCCAAAAAGGGGTATTATGTTCAGTGAGGAAAAACTACCTGTAGTTTTCCTGAATCTGAGAAATTAAATGAGGTGTGTGATGAAGCGTGGGTTTCCCCCGATAACAACTGATAATTTCTAAAATGTTATTGGCATTATATCCTTTCCCGCCAGAGGTTAGGGTGCGTTGGGAAACACCCCCTAGGGTGGATAAAGCGCTCACACGCTTGTAAGAACAAGGGCTCTACCCTCTCCTGAGATGGCCGCCCTTAAGGATCCTGCTGATAGAAAGCAGGAGGGTATCCTAAAATGTATTTACACACATACTGGTGTTATACTGCGACCAGCAATCGCCTCAGCCTGGATGTGCAGTGCTGGGTTGGCGTGGTCGGATTCCCTGACTGAAAATATTGATACCCTAGATAGGGACAGTATATTATTGCCTATAGAGCATTTAAAAGATGCATTTCTATATATGCGTGATGCACAGCGGAATATTTGCCGACTGGCATCAAGTCTAAGTGCGTTGTCCATTTCTGCCAGTAGAGGGTTATGGACACGACAGTGGTCAGGTGATGCGGATTCCAAAAGGCATTTGGAAGTATTGCCTTATTAAGGGGAGGAGTTATTTGGGGTCGGTCTTTCAGACCTGGTGGCCACGGCAACAGCTGGGAAATCCACGTTTGTACCCCAGGTCGCCTCTCAACATAATAAGATGCCGTATTGTCAGGCGCAGTCTTTTCGTGGGCAAGCGGGCAAAAGGTTCCTCATTTCTGCCCCGTGACAGAGGGAGAGGAAATAGGCTGCAGAAATCAGCCAGTTCCCAGGAACAGAAACCCTCTCCCGCCTCTGCCAAGCCCTCAGTATGACGCTGGGGCTTTACAAGCAGAATCAGGCACGGTGGGGGCCCGTCTCAATGAATTTCAGCGCGCAGTGGGCTCACTCGCAAGTAGACCCCTGGATCCTTCAGGTGATATCTCAGGGGTACAAATTGGAATTCGAGACGTCTCCCCCTCGCCGTTTCCTAAAGTCGGCTTTACCGATGTCTCCTTCTGACAGGGAGGCAGTTTTGGAAGCCATTCACAAGCTGTATTCCCAGCAGGTGATAATCAAGGTACCCCTCCTGCAACAGGGAACGGGGTATTATTCCACACTGTTGTGGTACCGAAGCCGGACGGCTCGGTGAGACCGATTCTAAATCTAAAATCTTGAACACTTACATACGGAGGTTCAAAGTCAAGATTGAGTCACTCAGAGCAGTGATTGCGAACCTGGAAGAAGGGGACTACATGATGTCTCGGGACATCAAGGATGCTTACATTCATGTCCCAATTTACCCTTCTCAAAAAGGTGTTTCTCCCGGAGGAGAAAGCCAGGGAGTTATCCGAACTAGTCGGGAACCTCCTATAACCGAGCCAAGTCTCAGTACATCAATGAAATGGTTCTGGAAAAATTGGTGGCTTCCTACGAAGCAATCCCATTCGGCAGATTCCACGCAAGAACTTTCCAGTGGGACCTGCTGGACAAATGGTCCGGGTCGCATCTTCAGATGCATCAGCGGATAACCCTGTCACCAAGCACAAGGGTGTATCTCCTGTGGTGGTTGCAGAGTGCTCATCTTCTAGAGGGCCGCACATTCAGGACTGGGTCCTGGTGACCACGGATGCCAGCCTGCGAGGCTGGGGAGCAGTCACACAGGGAAGAAATTTCCAGAGCTTATGGTCAAGCCTTGAGACATCACTTCACATAAATATCCTGAAGCTAAGGGCCATTTACAATGCTCTAAGCTCAGCAAGACCTCTGCTTCAAGGTCACCCGGAGTTGATCCATTCGGACAACATCACGGCAGTCACCCACGTAAACAGACAGGGTGACACAAGAAGCAGGAGGGCAATGGCAGAAGCTGCAAGGATTCTTCGCTGGGCGGAAAATCATGTGATAGCACTGTCAGCAGTATTCATTCCGGGAGTGGACAACTGGGAAGCAGACTTCCTCAGCAGACACGACCTCCACCCGGGAGAGTGGGGACTTCACCCAGAAGTCTTCCACATGTTTATAAAACTCGACAAGTATTGCGCCAGGTCAAGGGACCCTCAGGCAATAGCTGTAGACGTTCTGGTAACACAGTGGGTGTACCAGTCAGTGTATGTGTTCCCTCCTCTGCCTCTCATACCCAAGGTACTGAGAACTATAAGATGGAGAGGAGTAAGCACTATATTCGTGGCTCCGGATTGGCCAAGAAGGACTTGGTAACCGGAACTTCAAGAGATGCTCACGGAGGATCCGTGGCCTCTACCTCTAAGAAGGGACCTGCTCCAGCAAGGACCCTGTCTGTTCCAAGACTTACCGCGGCTACGTTTGACGGCATGGCGGTTGAAAGCCGGATCCTGAAGGAGAAAGGCATTCCGGATGAAGTCATTCCTATCCTGATCAAAGCCAGGAAAGATATAACCGCAAAACATTATCACCGCATTTGGCGAAAATATGTTGCGTGGTGCGAGGCCAGTAAGGCCCCGACGGAGGAATTTTCAACTAGGTCGATTCCTACATTTCCTGCAAACAGGAGTGTCTATGGGCCTGAAATGGGGGTCCATTAAGGTTCAAATTTCGGCCCTGTCAATTTTCTTCCAAAAAGAACTAGCTTCAGTCCCTGAAGTTCAGACGTTTGTGAAAGGGGTACTGTATATACAGCCTCCTTTTGTGCCCCAGTGGCACCTTGGGATCTAAATGTAGTTTTTGGGTTCCAAAAGTCACATTGGTTTGAACCACTTAAAAATATGTGGAGTTAAAATATCTCACATGGAAAGTGGTCATGCTGTTGGCCCTGGCCTGGGCCAGGTGCGTGTCAGAATTGGCGGCTTTATCCTGTAAAAGCCCTCATCTGATTTTCCATTCGGACAGGGCGGAATTGAGGACTTGTCCTCAGTTTCTCCCTAAGGTGGTTTTCAGCGTTTCACCTGAATCAACCTATTGTGGTGCCTGCGGCTACTAGGGACTTGGAGGACTCCAAGTTGCTAGACGTTGTCAGAGCCCTGGAAATATAGGTTTCCAGGACGGCTGGAGTCAGAAATCTGACTCGTTGTTTATTCTGTATGCACCCAACAAGCTGGGTGCTCCTGCTTCTAAGCAGACTATTGCTCGTTGGATTTGTGGTACAATTCAGCTTGCACATTCTGTGGCAGGCCTGCCACAGCCAAAATCTGTAAAAGCCCATTCCACAAGGAAGGTGGGCTCATCTTGGGCGGCTGCCCGAAGGGTCTCGGCTTTACAACTTTGCCGAGCAGCTACTTGGTCAGGAGCAAATACGTTTGTAAAATTCTACAAATTTGATACCCTGGCTGAGGAGGACCTGGAGTTCTCTCATTTGGTGCTGCAGAGTCATCCGCACTCTCCCGCCCGTTTGGGAGCTTTGGTATAATCCCCATGGTCCTTACGGAGTCCCCAGCATCCACTTAGGACGTTAGAGAAAATAAGAATTTACTTACCGATAATTCTATTTCTCGTAGTCCGTAGTGGATGCTGGGCGCCCATCCCAAGTGCGGATTGTCTGCAATACTGGTACATACTTATTGTTACCAAAAAAATCGGGTTATTGCTGTAGTGAGCCATCTTTTCTGGAGGCTCCTCTGTTATCATGCTGTTAACTGGGTTTAGATCACAAGTTATATGGTGTGATTGGTGTGGCTGGTATGAGTCTTACCCGGGATTCAAAATCCTTCCTTATTGTGTACGCTCGTCCGGGCACAGTATCCTAACTGAGGCTTGGAGGAGGGTCATAGGGGGAGGAGCCAGTGCACACCAGGTAGTTCTAAAGCTTTACTTTTGTGCCCAGTCTCCTGCGGAGCCGCTATTCCCCATGGTCCTTACGGAGTCCCCAGCATCCACTACGGACTACGAGAAATAGAATTATCGGTAAGTAAATTCTTATTTTTTCAAGGCCCTGACTACGTCCAGTAACTTGGAATCCTCCAAGTCCCTAGTAGCCGCAGGCACTACAATAGGTTGGTTCAAGTGAAAAGCTGATATCACCTTAGGGAGAAACTGGGGACGAGTCCTCAATTCTGCCCTATCCATATGGAAAATCAGATAAGGACTTTTATATGACAAAGCCGCCAATTCTGATACACGCCTGGCCGAAGCCAAGGCCAAGGCAATAACATGACCACTTTCCGCGTGAGATATTTTAGATCCACGGTTTTTAGTGGCTCACACCAATGTGATTTTAAGAAACTCAACACCACGTTGAGAACCCAAGGTGCCACTGGAGGCACAACCGGGGGCTGAATATGCAGCACTCCTTTTACAATGTCTGAACTTCAGGTACTGAAGCTAGTTCTTTCTGGAAGAAAATCGACAGAGCCGAGATCTGTACCTTAATGGAGCCTAATTTTAGGCCCATAGACACTCCTGCTTGTAGGAAATGCAGAAATCGACCTAGTTGAAATTCCTCTGTTGGGGCCTTTTTTGGCCTCACACCAAGCAACATATTTTCGCCATATGCGGTGATAATGTTTTGCAGTTACATCTTTCCTGGCTTGAATCAGCGTAGGAATGACTTCCTCCGGAATGCCCTTTTCCTTTAGGATCCGGCGTTCAACCGCCATGCCGTCAAAACGTAGCCGCGGTAAGTCTTGGAACAGACAGGGCCCCTGCTGCCGCAGGTCCTGTCTGAGCGGCAGAGGCCATGGGTCCTCTGATATAATTTCTTGAAGTTCTGGGTACCAAGCTCTTCTTGGCCAATCCTGAACCACGAGTATCGTTCTTACTCCTCGCCTTCCTATTATTCTCAGTACCTTTTGTATGAGAGGCAGAGGGGGGAACACATAAACCGACTGGTACACCCACGGTGTTACCAGAGCGTCCACAGCTATCGCCTGAGGGTCCTTTGACCTGGCGCAATATCTTTTATAGCTTTTTGTTGAGGCGGGACGCCATCATGTCCACCTGTGGCCTTTCCCAATGGTGTACAATCCTTTGGAAGACTTCTGGATGAAATCCCCACTCTCCCGGGTGGAGGTCGTGTCTGCTGAGAAGATCTGCTTCCCAGTCGTCCACTCCGGGAATGAACACTGCTGACAGTGTTAACACATGATTTTCCGCCCATCGGAGAATCCTTGTGGCTTCTGCCATCGCCATCCTGCTTCTTGTGCCGCCCCGTTGGTTTACATGGGCGACTGCCGTGATGTTGTCTGATTGGATCAGTACCGGCTGGTTTTGAAGCAGAGGCCTTGCCTGACTCAGGGCATTGTAAATGGCCCTCAGTTCCAGAATATTTATGTGTAGGGAAGTCACCTGACTTGACCAAAGTCCCTGGAAGTTTCTTCCCTGTGTGACTGCCCCCCAGCCTCAAAGGCTGGCATCCATGGTCACTAGGACCTAGTCCTGTATGCCGAACCTGCGGCCCTCTTGAAGATGGGCACTCTGCAGCCACCACAGTAGAGATACCCTGGTCCTTGAAGACAGGGTTATCAGCCGATGCATCTGAAGCTGTGATCCGGACCACTTGTCCAACAGGTCCCACTGAAAAGTTCTTGCATGGAACCTGCCGAATGGGATTGCTTCGTAGGAAGCTACCATTTTTCCCAGGACTCGCGTGCAATGATGCACCGATACCTGTTTTGGCTTCAGGAGGTCTCTGACTAGAGATGACAGCTCCTTGGCTTTCTCCTCCGGGAGAAACACTTATTTCTGTCCTGTGTCCAGAACCATCCCCAGGAACAGTAGACGTGTCGTAGGAACCAGCTGTGACTTTAGACTGTTTAGAATCCAACCGTGCTGTTGTAGCACTTTCCAAAACAGTGCTACCCCGACTAGCAACTGCTCCTTGGACCTTGCCCTTATAAGGAGATTGTCCAAGTACGGGATAATTAAAACTCCCTTTTTTCGAAGGAGTATCATCATTTCGGCCATTACCTTGGTAAACACCCTCGGTGCCATGTACAATCCAAACGGCAGTGTCTGGACTTGGTAATGGTAATCCTGTACCACAAATCTGAGGTACTCCTGGCGAGGATAGTAAATGGGGACATGCAGGTAAGCATCCTTGATGTCCCGGGATCCCATGTAATCCCCCTCGTCCAGGCTTGCAATAACCGCCCTGAGCGATTCCATCTTGAACTTGAATTTTTTTTATGTATGTGTTCAAGGATTTTAAATATAAAATGGGTCACACCGAACCATGCGGTTTCGGTACCCCAAACCGTGTGGAATAGTAACCCCGTCCTTGTTGAAGTAGGGGCACCTTGAGTATTACCTGCTGGGAATACAGCTTATTAATTGCCTCTAGCGCAGCCTCCCTGCCTGAGGGAGTTGTCGGCAAGGCATATTTGAGGAAACGGCGGGGGGGAGACATCTCGAATTCCAGCTTGTACCCCTGAAATACTACTTGAATGAAACAGGGATCCACCTGTGAGCGAGCCCACTGATCGCTGAAATTTTTGAGACGGCCCCCCACCGTACCTGGCTACACCTGTGGAGCCCCCGCGTCATGCTGTGGACTCAGAGGAAGCGAGAGAAGAATTTTGATTCTGGGAACAGGCTGACTGGTGCAGCTTTTTCCCTCTTCCCATGTCTCTGTACAGAAAGGAAGCGCCTTTGACCCGCTTGCTTTTCTGAAGCCGAAAGGACTGTACCTGATAATACAGTGCTTTCTTAGTCTGTGAGGAAACCTGAGGTAATGGATACGAGGTCCCAGACACCATCCCCAAATAATTCCTCACCCTTATAAGGCAGAATCTCTATGCGCCTTTTAAAGTCAGCATCACCTGTCCAGTGACAGGTCTCTAATACCCTCCTGACAGAATGGACATTACATTAATTTTGGATGCCAGCCGGCAAAATATCCCTCTGTGCATCCCTCATATATAAGACGACGTCTTTAATATGTTCTCATGTTTGACAGGGTTACCGACCACGCTGCAGCAGCACGATCTGCAGGTCTCAGTCTAGTACCAGAGTGTGTAAATACAGACTTCAGGATAGCCCCCTGCTTTTTATCAACAGGTACCTTCAAAGTGGCCGTTCCTAAAACGGCAGTGCCACCTTTTTTGACAACCGTGTGAGCGCCTTATCCACCCTAGGGGATATCTCCCAGCGTAACTTATCCTCTGGCGGGAAAGGGTACGCCATCAGTAACTTTTTAGAAATTACCAGTTTCTTATCGGGGGGAACCCACGCTTTTCACACACTTCATTCATTCATCTGATGGGGGAACAAAACACTGCCTGCTTTTTCTCCCCAAACATAAAACCCTTTTTTTTTTTTTTAGTGGTACTTGGGTTAATGTCAGAAATGTGTAACACATTTTTTATTGCCGGGATCAAGTCACGGATGTTCCTAGTGGATTGTGTATATGTCTCAACCTTGTCGACACTGGAGTCAGACTCCGTGTCGACATCTGTGTCTGCCATCTGAGTGAGCGGGCGTTTTTGAGCCCCTGATGGCCTTTGAGACGCCTGGGCAGGCGCGGACTGAGAAGCCGGCTGTCCCACAGCTGTTACGTCATCCACCCTTTTATGTAAGGAGTTGACACTGTCGGTTAATACCTTTCACCTAACCATCCACTCTGGTGTCGGCCCCACAGGGGGCGACATCACATTTATCGGCATCTGCTCCGTCACCATATAAGCCTCCTCATTAAACATGTCGACACAGCCGTACCGACACACCGCACACACACAGGGAATGCTCTGACTGAGGACAGGACCCCACAAAGCCCTTTGGGGAGACAGAGAGAGAGTATGCCAGCACACACCAGAGCGCTATATAATGTGGGGATCAACACTATAACTGAGTGAAATTTCCCCAATAGCTGCTTGTATATATAATATTGCGCCTAAATTTAGTGCCCCCCCTCTCTTTTTAACCCTTTGAGCCTGAAAACTAGTAACTACAGGGGAGAGCCTGGGGAGCTTTCTTCCAGCTGCACTGTGAAGAGAAAATGGCGCCAGTGTGTCTGAGGGAGATAGCTCCGCCCCTTTTTCGCAGACTTTTCTCCCGCTTTTTTCTGGATTCTGGCAGGGGTATTTACCACATATATAGCCTCTGGGGCTATATATTGTGGTATTTTTGCCAGCCAAGGTGTTTTTATTGCTGCTCAGGGCGCCCCCCCCAAGCGCCCTGCACCCTCAGTGACCGGAGTGTGAAGTGTGTATGAGGAGCAATGGTGCACAGCTGCAGTGCTGTGCGCTACCTTGGTGAAGACTGATGTCTTCTGCCGCCGATTTTCCGGACCTCTTCTTGCTTCTGGCTCTGTAAGGGGGACGGCGGCGCGGCTCTGGGACCGAACACCAAGGCTGGGCCTGCGGTCGATCCCTCTGGAGCTAATGGTGTCCAGTAGCCTAAGAAGCCCAAGCTGGCTGCAAGCAGGCAGGTTCGCTTCTTCTCCCCTTAGTCCCTCGCTGCAGTGAGCCTGTTGCCAGCAGGTCTCACTGAAAATAAAAAACCTAATTCTATACTTTCTTTCTAGAAGCTCAGGAGAGCCCCTAGTGTGCATCCAACCTCGGCCGGGCACAAAATCTAACTGAGGCTTGGAGGAGGGTCATAGTGGGAGGAGCCAGTGCACACCAGGTGACCTAAAGCTTTCTTTAGTTGTGCCCAGTCTCCTGCGGAGCCGCTATTCCCCATGGTCCTTACGGAGTTCCCAGCATCCACTAGGACGTCAGAGAAATTAAAACCGTATGTAGGTTCATATTTTGTTCTTGTACTAATGTTAGAGGAATGTAAGTGTCCCTTATAACATTATAAAGTAGAGGCGATTATGTCTTGATTTTTTTCATTTAATATTTTTAACTTTACATTTCACTTGAAAAAAAGAGATTTTATTTTTTCATGTACACCAGGGGACTGAGATAAAAGTATGCCACATGTGGGCAGTTATGCCATTACTAAAAATGACCCTGCCCATGTATGTCTGTAAATTGAAAAGTGATAGGAGGAATGATGTGTAGGGTCTCTCTACATGGCATAATGTGTATAAGTGGCTCTACCAGAGGCGGATTTAGACCTCATGAGGCCCTAAGCGGATTTAGACCTCATGAGGCCCTAAGTGGATTTAGACCTCATGAGGCCCTAAGATTTGGGGCCCCCTTCCTCAAATAATCCTCAGTGTGCCACCCCCCCTCACCAATTGTAGCAGACAGGTCCTGCTGCCCCCCAGTACGTGTATGCTCCCCAATCTGCCCATAGCCGATTATAGCAGGCGGATGGTGGTTGTACTATTGTATTGATTATTATTTATTACCAGTTATTTATATAGCGCACATATATTCCACAGTGCTTTACAGAGAACATTTGGCCATTCACATCAGTCCCTTCCACAGTGGAGCTTACAATCTATATTCCTTACAACATGTACACATTTACGGCACGCTAGGGTTAATTTTGTTGGGAGCCAATTAACCTATCATTATATTTTTAGACTGTGGGAGGAAACCGGAGTACCCAGAGGAAATTCATGCAAGTATGGGGAGAATATACAAACTCCACACAGTTAGGGCTATGGTAGGAATTGAACCCCTGACTTGAGTGCTGTGAGGCAGTAATGCTAACCATTACACCATCTGTGCTGCCCTAAAATCACACCTGGCAGCTATCTAGTCACTGACAGCCTGACGGGAGTATTCAGCTAGACCAGCACTCGGACATTTCCGGCGGAAATCAGATATTCCCTCCTGACTCCATGATCTGTTGGCGAGCCCCCTGGGACCCGCCAGGCTCTTGTGGCTGCTTTGGATGCCTACTGGTAAATACGATACTACATGGTAGCCAGTTCACTAACTTAATTGTCAGACCTCATATAATGGAGTCACACTAAAGTCACTGATATATAGTCATTACAGTCACAGTCACTGAGGGGTGAAATAATGGATATTATAAGGGATGGGGGACCTGCTAATAGGGGATGGGTAATTTACTACAATCAGTATGTGTGTGTGTGTGTGGGGGGGAGGGGGGATCATATATAATGCAAGCACCCATACCTTATAATACTTATTATTATACCCAATTACATTAGTGTTGACTGCATTATAGTGCCCCCCCCCTTACTGATTGTAGCAGCCTAGTAGGTTCCCCATCCCTTATAATACCCATTATTACAGCCCTCAGTCATTGTGACTGTATTGATTATATTTATATCAGTGCCCCACTGATTGTAGCAGGCATCTCCCATTCACGTTAGTGCTTAAAATTCAGTATTATAGCACATTGATATATCCAGGGGTTAAAGTGGGCCGGAACGGGCCGGAACTGCATCCCGTCAGTTGTATTGGGAGGCGGAACTAGTTCCGCCACCTCCAGCCCACTTTACCCGGCCTGACTGACTAGAGTAGACCATCCCCGCCTCTCATTGTGCGCTGCGCTACCCACATTAATAGATGGGGAGGGGCGGCCAGGACTAGGACTACCTTTTAGCCCACCTCCACGAGTTCCCCTCCCTCCTATAGCGTCGCTGGCCGCGGCGGCGGGATTCAGGCGATGCATCTCCACATGTCTGTCTCTCCTGCCGTGTAAAGATTATATGTGTCCTGGGGAAGGGGGACCTGTGTCGGGGAATAAATGTGCAGGGGGGAGCTGTATGTGGGATTATATGTGCTGGGGAAGGGGGATCTGTGTCAGAGATTATGTGCTGGGGAGGATAAACTGTGTTAGGGATTATTTGTTTGGGAGGGGGAAACTGTCAGAGTTTACATGTGCCGGGAGGGGGGAGCTGTGAGTCGGATTATATGCTGTGGGCATTATGTGTATTATGGGGTGCTACTACTGTGGGTATTATTACCATTGTGTAACACGCCCCTTTTTGAGACCACGCCCCTTTTTTGTGTCGCGCGCCTACGGCGCGCGCAATACCTTTGTTGCATGGGCACCGTGGGGAGGGGGGTGAGTTCCACCACCTCTCTAGGACCACTTTAAGCACTGGATATATCACCAGTCAGTGTGTGCCTCCTCCCCAGCCATGACTGTCACAGGCCGATGTTTGACACTGTACTTAAAATAACACTATCTATTCCCCCCCCCTTCCCTCATCATTCCACCCCCCATCATCCCCCACTCACGCCTGATTGGAATTTGAAGTAGGTGGTGGATGTTATATAAAATGTAAAAAATACTGTAATAAAGTTACCTGGATGAACTCATGTTTTTTTCTGTGCACATCCTGGCTCTTCACTCTAAGCATCTGGCGTCATACACACATGTGTCATGACTGGTGACACGTACAGAACTGCAGGACTGGAGACACAGGCATGCGTTGGAGCCGGCACCCAACAGTTGTCTAATTACTGACAGCCTGTTGGGAGTATTCAGCCAGCTCAGCTTTTGGACAATTTTAGTGAAGCTTGTGGACTGCAAGAAATGCCCTTTATACAGCCTTGACGGCGGGCCCCCTGAGACCAACAGGGCCCTAAGCAGCTGCTTTGGTTGCCTTGTGGTAAATCCTCCTCTGAGCTCTACCATGGTATAATGCGTATAAGCGGCTTTTCTGAGTAGTAATGTGTATACTGTGTTTCATACCATGTTTCTCTAACGTCCTAGTGGATGCTGGGGACTCCGAAAGGACCATGGGGAATAGCGGCTCCGCAGGAGACTGGGCACAAAGTAAAAGCTTTAGGACTAGCTGGTGTGCACTGGCTCCTCCCCCTATGACCCTCCTCCAAGCCTCAGTTAAGATTTTGTGCCCGAACGAGAAGGGTGCAATCTAGGTGGCTCTCCTGAGCTGCTTAGAGTAAAAGTTTAAATAGGTTTTTTTTATTTTCAGTGAGACCTGCTGGCAACAGGCTCACTGCATCGAGGGACTAAGGGGAGAAGAAGCGAACTCACCTGCGTGCAGAGTGGATTGGGCTTCTTAGGCTACTGGACATTAGCTCCAGAGGGACGATCACAGGCCCAGCCATGGATGGGTCCCGGAGCCGCGCCGCCGGCCCCCTTACAGAGCCAGAAGAGTGAAGAGGTCCGGAAAATCGGCGGCAGAAGACGTCCTGTCTTCAATAAGGTAGCGCACAGCACCGCAGCTGTGCGCCATTGCTCTCAGCACACTTCACACTCCGGTCACTGAGGGTGCAGGGCGCTGGGGGGGGGCGCCCTGGGACGCAATGAAAATACCTTAAATGGCTAAAAATACATCACATATAGCTCCTGGGCTATATGGATGTATTTAACCCCTGCCAGTTTTCCACAAAAAAGCGGGAGAAAGGCCGCCGAGAAGGGGGCGGAGCCTATCTCCTCAGCACACAAGCGCCATTTTTTCCTCACAGCTCCGTTGGAGGAAGGCTCCCTGACTCTCCCCTGCAGTCCTGCACTACAGAAACAGGGTAAAACAAGAGAGGGGGGGCACTAAATTGGCATATTAATATATACAGCAGCTATATTACGGAAAAACACTTATATAAGGTTATCCCTGTATATATATATAGCGCTCTGGTGTGTGCTGGCAAACTCTCCCTCTGTCTCCCCAAAGGGCTAGTGGGGTCCTGTCCTCTATCAGAGCATTCCCTGTGTGTGTGCTGTGTGTCGGTACGCTGTGTCGACATGTATGAGGAGGAAAATGGTGTGGAGGCGGAGCAATTGCCTGTGTTAGTGATGTCACCCCCTAGGGAGTCGACACCTGACTGGATGGTCTTATGGAAAGAATTACGTGATAGTGTCGGCACTTTACAAAAGACTGTTGACGACATGAGACAGCCGGCAAATCAGTTAATACCTGTACAGGCGTCTCAAACACCGTCAGGGGCTATAAAACGCCCTTTACCTCAGGTCGATACAGACACTGACACGGACACTGACTCCAGTGTCGACGGTGAGGAGACAAACGTATTTTCCAGTAGGGCCACACGTTACATGATCACGGCAATGAAGGAGGTTTTGAACATTTCTGATACTACAAGTACCACAAAAAAGGGTATTATGTGGGGTGTGAAAAAACTACCCGTAGTTTTTCCTGAATCAGATGAATTAAATGAGGTGTGTGATGAAGCGTGGGTTTCCCCCGATAAAAAACTGCTAATTTCTAAAAAATTATTGGCATTATACCCTTTCCCGCCAGAGGTTAGGGCGCGTTGGGAAACACCCCCTAGCGTAGATAAGGCGCTCACACGCTTATCAAAACAAGTGGCGTTACCGTCCCCTGATACGGCCGCCCTCAAGGAACCAGCTGATAGGAAGCTGGAAAATATCCTTAAAAGTATATACACACATACTGGTATTATACTGCGACCAGCAATCGCCTCAGCCTGGATGTGCAGTGCTGGGGTGGCTTGGTCGGATTCCCTGACTGAAAATATTGATACCCTGGACAGGGACAATATATTATTGACTATAGAGCATTTAAAGGATGCATTTCTATATATGCGAGATGCACAGAGGGATATTTGCACTCTGGCATCAAGAGTAAGTGCGATGTCCATTTCTGCCAGAAGAGGATTATGGACGCGACAGTGGTCAGGGGATGCGGATTCCAAACGGCATTTGGAAGTATTGCCGTATAAAGGGGAGGAGTTATTTGGGGTCGGTCTATCGGACCTGGTGGCCACGGCAACGGCTGGAAAATCCACCTTTTTACCCCAAGTCACCTCGCAGCAGAAAAAGATACTGTCTTTTCAGGCTCAGTCCTTTCGTCCCCATAAGGGCAAGCGGGCAAAAGGCCACTCATATCTGCCCCGGGGCAGAGGAAGGGGAAAAAGACTGCAGCAGACAGCCTCTTCCCACGAACAGAAGCCCTCCCCCGCTTCTGCCAAGTCCTCAGCATGACGCTGGGGCCTTACAAGCGGACTCAGGCACGGTGGGGGCCCGTCTCAAGAATTTCAGCGCGCAGTGGGCTCACTCGCAAGTGGACCCCTGGATCCTGCAGGTAGTATCTCAGGGGTACAAATTGGAATTCGAGACGTCTCCCCCTCGCCGGTTCCTGAAGTCTGCTTTACCAACGTCTCCTCCCGACAGGGAGGCGGTATTGGAAGCCATTCACAAGCTGTATTCCCAGCAGGTGATAATCAAGGTACCCCTCCTACAACAGGGAAAGGGGTATTATTCCACGCTGTTTGTGGTACCGAAGCCGGACGGCTCGGTGAGACCCATTTTAAATCTGAAATCCTTGAACACTTACATAAAAAGGTTCAAGTTCAAGATGGAGTCACTCAGAGCAGTGATAGCGAACCTGGAAGAAGGGGACTATATGGTGTCTCTGGACATCAAGGATGCTTACCTCCATGTCCCAATTTGCCCTTCTCACCAAGGGTATCTCAGGTTTGTGGTACAGAACTGTCACTATCAGTTTCAGACGCTGCCGTTTGGATTGTCCACGGCACCCCGGGTCTTTACCAAGGTAATGGCCGAAATGATGATTCTTCTTCGAAGAAAAGGCGTCTTAATTATCCCTTACTTGGACGATCTCCTGATAAGGGCAACGTCCAGAGAACAGTTAGAGGTCGGAGTAGCACTATCTCAAGTAGTACTACGACAGCACGGATGGATTCTAAATATTCCAAAATCGCAGCTGATTCCGACGACACGTCTGCTGTTCCTAGGGATGATTCTGGACACAGTACAGAAAAAGGTGTTTCTCCCGGAGGAGAAAGCCAAGGAGTTATCCGACCTAGTCAGGAACCTCCTAAGACCAGGCCAAGTGTCAGTACATCAATGCACAAGGGTCCTGGGAAAGATGGTGGCTTCTTACGAAGCGATTCCATTCGGCAGATTCCACGCAAGAACTTTTCAGTGGGATCTGCTGGACAAATGGTCCGGATCGCATCTTCAAATGCATCAGCGGATAACCCTGTCTCCAAGGACAAGGGTGTCTCTCCTGTGGTGGTTACAGAGTGCTCATCTCCTAGAGGGCCGCAGATTCGGCATTCAGGATTGGGTCCTGGTGACCACGGATGCCAGCCTGAGAGGCTGGGGAGCAGTCACACAGGGAAGAAATTTCCAGGGCTTGTGGTCAAGCATGGAAACGTCACTTCACATAAATATCCTGGAACTAAGGGCCATTTACAATGCCCTAAGTCAGGCAAGACCTCTGCTTCAGGGTCAGCCGGTGTTGATCCAGTCGGACAACATCACGGCAGTCGCCTACGTAAACAGACAGGGCGGCACAAGAAGCAGGAGGGCAATGATGGAAGTGGCAAGGATTCTTCGCTGGGCGGAGAATCATGTGATAGCACTGTCAGCAGTGTTCATTCCGGGAGTGGACAACTGGGAAGCAGACTTCCTCAGCAGACACGATCTTCACCCGGGGGAGTGGGGACTTCACCCAGAAGTCTTCCACATGATTGTGAACCGTTGGGAAAAACCAAAGGTGGACATGATAGCGTCCCGCCTCAACAAAAAAACTGGACAGATATTGCGCCAGGTCAAGGGACCCTCAGGCAATAGCTGTGGACGCTCTGGTAACACCGTGGGTGTACCAGTCAGTGTATGTGTTCCCTCCTCTTCCTCTCATACCAAAAGTACTGAGAATCATAAGAAGGAGAGGAGTAAAGACTATACTCGTGGCTCCGGATTGGCCAAGAAGGACTTGGTACCCGGAAATTCAAGAGATGCTCACGGAAGACCCGTGGCCTCTACCTCTAAGAAAGGACCTGCTCCAGCAGGGACCATGTCTGTTTCAAGACTTACCGCGGCTGCGTTTGACGGCATGGCGGTTGAACGCCGGATCCTGAAGGAAAAAGGCATTCCAGATGAAGTCATCCCTACCCTGATCAAGGCCAGGAAGGATGTAACCATACAACATTATCACCGTATTTGGCGTAAATATGTTGCGTGGTGCGAGGCCAGGAAGGCCCCTACAGAGGAATTTCAACTGGGTCGTTTCCTGCATTTCCTGCAAACAGGACTGTCTATGGGCCTCAAATTAGGGTCCATTAAGGTTCAAATTTCGGCCCTGTCAATATTCTTCCAAAAAGAACTGGCTTCTGTTCCTGAAGTTCAGACGTTTGTCAAGGGAGTACTGCATATACAGCCTCCTTTTGTGCCTCCAGTGGCACCTTGGGATCTCAATGTAGTTTTGGGATTCCTAAAATCACATTGGTTTGAACCACTCACCACTGTGGACTTAGGATGTCTCACATGGAAAGTGGTAATGCTGTTAGCCCTGGCTTCAGCCAGGCGTGTCTCAGAATTGGCGGCTTTATCCTATAAAAGCCCTTACCTAATTTTTCATACGGACAGGGCAGAATTGAGGACTCGTCCTCAATTTCTCCCTAAGGTGGTTTCAGCATTTCACTTAAACCAGCCTATTGTGGTGCCTGCGGCTACTAGGGACTTGGAGGATTCCAAGTTGCTGGACGTAGTCAGGGCCCTGAAAATATATGTTTCCAGGACGGCTGGAGTCAGAAAATCTGATTCGCTGTTTATCCTGTATGCACCCAACAAGCTGGGTGCTCCTGCTTCTAAGCAGACGATTGCTCGTTGGATTTGTAGTACAATTCAGCTTGCACATTCTGTGGCAGGCCTGCCACAGCCAAAATCTGTAAAAGCCCATTCCACACGGAAAGTGGGCTCATCTTGGGCGGCTGCCCGAGGGGTCTCGGCTTTACAACTTTGCCGAGCAGCAGCTACTTGGTCAGGGGCAAACACGTTTGCTAAATTCTACAAATTTGATACCCTGGCTGAGGAGGACCTGGAGTTCTCTCATTCGGTGCTGCAGAGTCATCCGCACTCTCCCGCCCGTTTGGGAGCTTTGGTATAATCCCCATGGTCCTTTCGGAGTCCCCAGCATCCACTAGGACGTTAGAGAAAATAAGAATTTACTTACCGATAATTCTATTTCTCATAGTCCGTAGTGGATGCTGGGCGCC
Organism: Pseudophryne corroboree; assembly: GCF_028390025.1. Classification (NCBI taxonomy): domain Eukaryota; kingdom Metazoa; phylum Chordata; class Amphibia; order Anura; family Myobatrachidae; genus Pseudophryne; species Pseudophryne corroboree. The sequence goes on from NC_086444.1 coordinate 1,069,776,447, forward strand.
CATCCCAAGTGCGGATTGTCTGCATTACTTGTACATAGTTATTGTTACAAAAATCGGGTTATTGTTGTTGTGAGCCATCTTTTCAGAGGCTCCTTCTGTTATCATGCTGTTAACTGGGTTCAGATCACAAGTTGTACGGTGTGATTGGTGTGGCTGGTATGAGTCTTACCCGGGATTCAAAATCCTTCCTTATTGTGTACGCTCGTCCGGGCACAGTATCCTAACTGAGGCTTGGAGGAGGGTCATAGGGGGAGGAGCCAGTGCACACCAGCTAGTCCTAAAGCTTTTACTTTGTGCCCAGTCTCCTGCGGAGCCGCTATTCCCCATGGTCCTTTCGGAGTCCCCAGCATCCACTACGGACTATGAGAAATAGAATTATCGGTAAGTAAATTCTTATTTTAAGGGGTACTACTGTTTGGCATAATGTGTATAAAGGGTACTACTGTGTGGTGTAATATGACGAATGGACACTGCTGTGCAGTGTAATGTGAATTGGTACTGTTCTGTGGCCACGCCCCTTCCCCATGAAGCCACACCCCTATATTTTTGTCACGCACTTTTCCTATATTTAATATGGTGGGGGAGGGGGCACCAATTCTCTTTCTGGCACAGGGCACCAAAATGTCTAGTTTTGGCTCTGCAACATGGACATATAGGTTAAAAGACAGTGGGGGTCATTCCGAGTTGATCGCTCGCTAGCTACTTTTTGCAGCCGTGCAAACGCATAGTTGCCACCCACTGGGGAGTGTATATCTGATGTGCAAAGATGCGATCGCATGTGCAGACGAGAGGTACAAAAAATAGTTTGTGCAGTTTCTGAGTAGCTCAGAACTTTCTCAGCCCTTGCGATCACTTCAGCCTGTCCAGTCCCGGAATTGACGTCAGACACCCGCCCTGCAAATGCTTGGACACGCCTGCGTTTTTCCAAACACTCCCAGAAAACGGTCAGTTGACACCCACAAACGCCTTCTTCTTGTCAGTCTCCTTGCAGTCGGCTGTGCGAATGGATTCTTCGTTAAATCCATCGTCCAGCAACGATCCGCTTTGTACCCGTAAGACGTGCCTGCGCATTGCAGTGCATGTGCAGTAGTGACCTGATCGCTGCGCTGCGAAAAATGGCAGCGTGCGATCAGGTCAGAATAACCCCCAGTATTCTTAGGTTTCAGAATTTCATGTTGTTCCTAAGAAGGTGTTAATATTCTGATTGAACTGAACTGGTTTTAGTCTAGATATGTAAATCTAAGGATGCAATTGAAATTCGAAATACATTTGTGAAAGAGACAGGAACACGGTAATCAAATTGTGCTTGGGAAAGCAAACTCCCTATCTCCTCCCTACCACCTTGCGTTCCACTATCCCCCCCCCTCCCCTACTGCCCTGCGTCTCTATCCCCTCCCCACTGCCATGCGTCTCTCTATCCTCTTCTTACATCTGCCTATCCCCTCCCTACCGCACTGCATCTCCCTATCCCCTCCCTACTGCCCTGTGTCTCCTTATCTCCTCCCCACCGCCCTGCGTCTCCCTTTCCTCTACCTACCGCCCTGCGTCTCTCAATCCCCTTCCTACCTCCCAGCGTCTCCCTATCCCCTCCCTACCTCCCCGTGTCTCCCTGTCCCCTCCCTATATCTCCCTATACACACCCTACCTCCCTGCATCTCCCTATCCACTACCCATCTCCCTGCTTCTTCCTATCTCCTCCCTACCACCTTACATCCCACTACCCCCCCACCACTCTGCATCTCTATCCCCCCCTACCGCCCCGTGTCTCTCTATCCCCTTCCTACCTCCCAGCGTCTCCCTATCCCCTCCCTACCTCCCCGTGTCTCCCTGTCCCCTCCCTATATCTCCCTATACACACCCTACCTCCCTGCATCTCCCTATCCACTACCCATCTCCCTGCTTCTTCCTATCTCCTCCCTACCACCTTACATCCCACTACCCCCCCCACCACTCTGCATCTCTATCCCCCCCTACCGCCCAGCGTCTCCCTATCCCCTCCCTACCTCCCCGTGTCTCCCTGTCCCCTCCCTATATCTCCCTATACACACCCTACCTCCCTGCATCTCCCTATCCACTACCCATCTCCCTGCTTCTTCCTATCTCCTCCCTACCACCTTAAATCCCACTACCCCCCCCCCCCACCACTCTGCATCTCTATCCCCCCTACCGCCCTGCGTCTCTCTATCCCCTTCCTACCTCCCAGCGTCTCCCTATCCCCTCCCTGCCTCCCCGTGTCTCCCTGTCCCCACCCTATATCTCCCTATACACACCCTACCTCCCTGCATCTCCCTATCCACTACCTATCTCCCTGCTTCTTCCTATCTCCTCCCTACCACCTCACATCCCACTATCCCCCCCCTACCACTCTGCATCTCTATCCCCCCCTACCGCCCCGTGTCTCTCTATCCCCTTCCTACCTCCCAGCGTCTCCCTATCCCCGCCCTACCTCCCCGTGTCTCCCTGTCCCCTCCCTATATCTCCCTATACACACCCTACCTCCCTGCATCTCCCTATCCACTACCTATCTCCCTGCTTCTTCCTATCTCCTCCCTACCACCTCACATCCCACTATCCCCCCCCTACCACTCTGCATCTCTATCCCCCCCTACCGCCCCGTGTCTCTCTATCCCCTTCCTACCTCCCAGCGTCTCCCTATCCCCTCCCTACCTCCCCGTGTCTCCCTGTCCCCTCCCTATATCTCCCTATACACACCCTACCTCCCCGCATCTCCCTATCCACTACCTATCTCCCTGCTTCTTCCTATCTCCTCCCTACCACCTCACATCCCACTATCCCCCCCCTACCACTCTGCATCTCTATCCCCCCCTACCGCCCCGTGTCTCTCTATCCCCTTCCTACCTCCCAGCGTCTCCCTATCCCCTCCCTACCTCCCCGTGTCTCCCTGTCCCCTCCCTATATCTCCCTATACACACCCTACCTCCCTGCATCTCCCTATCCACTACCTATCTCCCTGCTTCTTCCTATCTCCTCCCTACCACCTCACATCCCACTATCCCCCCCTACCACTCTGCATCTCTATCCCCCCCTACCGCCCCGTGTCTCTCTATCCCCTTCCTACCTCCCAGCGTCTCCCTATCCCCTCCCTACCTCCCCGTGTCTCCCTGTCCCCTCCCTATATCTCCCTATACACACCCTGCCTCCCTGCATCTCCCTATCCACTACCTATCTCCCTGCTTCTTCCTATCTCCTCCCTACCACCTCACATCCCACTATCCCCCCCCTACCACTCTGCATCTCTATCCTCCCCTACCGCCCCGTGTCTCTCTATCCCCTTCCTACCTCCCAGCGTCTCCCTATCCCCTCCCTACCTCCCCGTGTCTCCCTGTCCCCTCCCTATATCTCCCTATACACACCCTACCTCCCTGCATCTCCCTATCCACTACCCATCTCCCTGCTTCTTCCTATCTCCTCCCTACCACCTTACATCCCACTACCCCCCCCCCACCACTCTGCATCTCTATCCCCCCCTACCGCCCCGTGTCTCCCTGTCCCCTCCCTATATCTCCCTATACACACCCTACCTCCCTGCATCTCCCTATCCACTACCTATCTCCCTGCTTCTTCCTATCTCCTCCCTACCACCTCACATCCCACTATCCCCCCCCTACCACTCTGCATCTCTATCCCCCCCTACTGCCCTGCGTCTCTCTATCCCCGGTGGCGTGTGAGTGGGTGAGCCTGCAGTGCTGGGTTTTTGTTTTGTTTTTTGTGTGGGGGGGAGTGTCTGTCCAGATTTTGCTATGTGACCCACCAAGTTCTAGTTACGCCCCTGTTTCTATTCCATAACTAACAAGTCATCAAGATTGAAATTACATTTTCATTGAGGTATGACCAGGTACAGAGTCAAATATATGTTATCAAATGCAACTTTAATATATAACCTTCAAAGAGTGATAACATAAACCAATGTCTACCAAATACAATATGGGTACAACAAAGCGCAGAATATGTTTCAGCATTCATAGAACATAGGACCTAATTTAGACCTGATCTCTGTGCTGCAAACTTGCAGCGGTCTGCGATCAGATAGCCGCCGCCCATAGGTAGTGAAAACCCGCCTGTGCAAAATTGCGAATGCATGCGTACACCATACGAAAACTTTGCCAGACAGCCAATATCTGCAAATCCGTTCGCAACTCATTCACCATCGAATGATTTTTCTAGTCTGTGCGTAGCCAGTTACCACCCCGCTTCCTGTCAATCAGCCTGCATTCGCCTGGTGATAAAAAAATGCATGATTCTTTCGCTGTTTGGCGTCACGCGTGCGCATTATAATCCATGTGCGCATTATAATCCATGTGCATGCGCAGTCAGTCGATAATCAGCCGCTGGGTGAATTCGCACAACAGCGATCAGGTCTGAAATAGGCCCATAGATAAAACACAATTTTAGCGGGGGATTTGTTTTTGGTAAGATCATCACAGAGGACACGTGGTCACTCGCTTAGGATAGAGGAGAGGAGATTTCGAAAACAGAGACGGAAAGGACAATACGTGTTTGGAATTCACTGCCTGAGAGAGTAGTAATGGCGGACTCGTCATTACTTTTAAGAATGGGATAGATGCCATGACATTGAACACCCCCCCCCAAACCAGTCAGCCCAGAGCTGGAATACCTCAGAAAGTTGGGACCGCAAAAATTAACATGGAGTCACCCTTCCTGAGCAACAACCAGCAGCCCAGTGCTATGCCCCACACCCCTGGGCGCGGTGGGTGTGGGGTTTATAGTAGGACAATATTGTTCTTTACAGACAGCCTACAGGTCCTAGCAAGCCTGCCCAGCATACCAGCACTTGCAGAACCACAAGTGCCAGCCAGTGGCGGATCTAGACTTTAGTTTTAGGGGGGGCGGATTACAAAATAATACTGACTGCTTCCCCTCTCTACTCTTACCTCCCACTTACAGTTATGCCCCTCCCATTTAAAAAAAAACCATGCTGAGGTCCACAGCCTTCACAGCCTGGAGCAGCTCCTGGTCCTTCCCCATCCTGCTTCTTCCTTGTGATGGATACAGCTGCAGCGGGGGAGGGGTGCTACTGCAGGGTTGGTCCTTATAGCCGGAGCATCCTTTTTGGAAGAGGTGATGATGAGAAGCTAGAATGAGGAGTGGGGCAGACACGGGCCAGTCATCCAGCAACAATGGGGGAGATGGGGAGAGAGTGTGTCAGATGTAGGGGGGGATGTCCACAGACACCTCCAGCCGGGAGGAGCCAGCCACAGACTAATAAGTAAGTGGGATGCAGCAATCACCATCCTGCTGTAGGGGCTATGCTGGGGATCTTCTGGCTGGGACTGGGGGTGCAGGGTCACCAGATGCATGGCGGATAGGGTGACCCAGGGAGAGGGTGTGCAGCAGTAAGACGGGGAAGACAGTTAGGGTGTTTCTCTGTGTGTATATGTGATGCAGCAGTCCCGGGACACAGCTTTCCCCTGGACGCCGTTGTATGCAGCAGCAGGCCACCCCCGCCCCCTCGCAGTGGCCAGGCCACACTCGGTGCCCACACCCTCCCTGCAGAGATTACCTTGGCAGCGGGACGTCACTCGAGTAGCTCCGATCCCTTCTCTTCCTCGCACCGGTCTGCCGGGATCCGAGCAGCCCGACGCAGAGAACAGTCCCAGGGGCCGGACATCTGTGTGCTGCTAGGAGGTTGGGCCTCGGCTTTCCCCGTCATCCCGGGAGCCGGTCACGCTCTTCTCCTCGGCTGCACCAGTCACTTGGCCGCAGCCAGCACGAAGACCCACAGCACCTTGAAGGTGATGTTCATGGTGCGGGGTCGTCGTCCCCAGGGCAAGGTGTCCGGCGTGCGGAGGCTGGGATGTCCAGAGTGAGGGGGTGACGATGAGTCCTGGTGCTGGAGCACTGGCAGAGAAGTTACTGGGACTGCACAGCGAGAGGAAGCTGGGGTCTACTCACCTGCTGGCCAGCAGAGGAGGAGGGCACCAGTGACTGGGGGCACGGAGGAGTCTAGTCATGCACGGATCCGCTTCTTCCTCACATAACAAAATGCCGACTGACATTGGTGTGATCAGAATCAGTAAGTGGGTGGGCTTGGGGCTGCGTGTACGGGGGGCGATCGCCTGGATCCGCCACTGGTGCCAGCATGCCCGGACACTAAGGTCCCGCAGGCACCCTTAGTCCTCATGTAAAGAACATTTTAAATTAAAAACACAACACCTGATGTTTGAATAGTTTATTTTACTGCGTCTTCACCTGGGGGCGGCAGCCTTTAAGCTGTTTTTCACGGCTGCCACCTCTCCAGGGCTTCCGGCGACTTCACCTGGGGGCGGCGGCCTTTAAGATCTTTTTCATGGCCTCCGCCTGCCCAGGGCTTCCGGCGTCTTCTATCTTCGGGAGCTCTTACCTACTCCCTCCCTGCTGGCTTATATAAGCCAGTTGATGGGGTGGGGCGATGACGCGGCGAGCCGTGATTGGCTCTTGGTGGCCATCTTGAATTTCAAAAATGACGCTGAGGCGCCATTTTTGAAAACTCTGCAGAATGGCTGGTAGGGACTGGATCCTTTCGGATCCAGGTCCGCCGCCAGCCACACTTTCTCAGCCGGGTCCCACTGTCACGAATGCCCACAACACCCGCCATGTCGCGCCGCAGCATGTGCCTGCAGGCTAGCGGATCCAGTGGATCCTCTGGTCCAATCACATCTGCGGGACTGACAGGGGCGTGCATTAATGTGGGCTGAATGCACGCCCCTGTCATTGAGGCACATGTATAGGTGCCACTTTTCTGTGTTAATGGGCCCATAGCTTGGCCCCGCCCCCTGCTTCCCGAACTTTATATTGTCAGCGTGAGGCACCTCTCCCGCTGCCTCCCATCTCCAAATGCAGGCATTTTCAAGATGGGAAATGATTAGAATAATTAAAAGAAGATATCTATCACAGAACTGTGTTATAAATGTCTTCTTTGTATTATTTTAATCATTATGGCAGGGGAAGCGCTGCCTCCCCTGACTGCACGTCTCTGGTTACAAGAGTCCAGAAAACTGACAACTGTATTATAAACAGGAGAACAACAATATGTACAACAAAACAGAGATGTACAGTTACATGTAAAGTAAAATCAGTGCATTTGTCGCTGGGATCCATTGAGTGTGAAGCGCAGTTGCTGGATGACAAATCATGCAAAACAGTTGCTTGGATGGAAAACTCTAGTGCTCTTGAAATAGATACTGTACAAATAGCATTATTAGATGTGGCTAAAAGCCGAGGCTATGAATATAGAATGCAGTACGGGAATATTTCAGTGGAGTCAAAATGGGGAAACATATGTGAGTCATAGGGGTACATTTACTAAGCAGTGATAAGAGCGGAGAAGTGAGCCAGTAGAGATATTTCCCCATCAACCAATCAGCAGCTCTGTATCATTTTATAGTATGCAAATTATAGATGTTACTTCAGTGCTGATTGGTTGCCATGGGCAACTTCTCCACTGGCTCACTTCTCCGCTCTTATCACTGCTTAGTAAATGTACCCCATAATCTGGCCATGGCTTTGAAGCAGAGTTGTCATTCTTACACACAAAAAGCCTAAAGTCATAAATAAAATGATCAGAAGATCCAAATCAATACTAAACCACAACACAGTAACTTTGCGGCAGATTTAGTAAGCCTGGTGAAGTGATAAAGTGGAAGGTGATAACGCGCCAGCCAATCAGCTCCTAACTGTCATTTTTCAAACCCAGCCTGTAACATGGTCGTTAGGAGGTGATTGGCTGGTGCGTTATCACCTTCCACTGTATCACTTCACCAGGCTTAATAAATCTGCCCCAGTATCCTGTGTTATTTTTTACGTCCTATATAATATTCTCTAAAGAACAAGTAAATGCCTTTTTGAATTATTGGCCATGACAGAGCAGTGTGACTGGCTAGCTTGTCTACTAGGGTTCTAGCCTATCTAGCCAATCACACAGGGTATAGCATGTATTAATATACAAATGATCTACAACTAGTGATGTTTACTAAACACAAATCATAACGCAGAAAACCTTTGTGATCATAGGGGTGGTTCACAGGTGGACAGAGGAATATGTTTCCACTGAGCATGTGTTCTGATGTTCACTGCTGGTGGACGCAGATTGGAATTGCATGGTTATCCATGCAGTTCTGATAAGAGTTTCTGGGAGGTGATGGGGGTGCCTGGTTTCGTTGTGCGTGTCAGGGACTGCATTGATAGACACAGTTATACTGACCCCGGCAGCCAAATTCATACACAGTATGTACCATTCCTTGGAGGCCCACTGTGCACTACTTACCATTCCATGGAGGCCCAGTGTACAGTACTTACCATTCCATGGAGGTCCATTGTACAGCACTTACTGCACTTTTCCCTGGTGGCCCAGGTTACAGTACTTATCACTCTATGAAGGCACAGGTTACAGTATCCACTATTCCATGGAGGCCCAGTGTACAGTACTTACCATTCCATGGAGGGCCAGTGTACAGTAATTACCACTCCATGGAGGCCCTGTGTACAGTGTTTACTATTCCATGGAGGCCCAGTGTACAGTACTTACCATTCCATGGAGGGCCAGTGTACAGTAATTACAACTCCATGGAGGCCCTGTGTACAGTAATTACCATTCCATGGAGATCCAGTGTACAGTACTTACCATTCCACAGAGGTCCAGTGTACAATATACTTACTATTCCATGGAGGCCCAGTGTGCCGTACTTACCATTCCATGGTGGCCCAGTATAAAGCACTTACACTTCTCTGGAGGCCCAGTGTACAGTACTTTCCATTCCACAGAGGCCCAGTGTACAGTAACATAGAAACACAGAAACAGAGAATTTGACGGCAGATAAGAACCACTTGGCCCATCTAGTCTGCCCCTTTTTGATCCTTTAGGTAATCTCAACCCTTTTTGAACCTTAATTCTTTGTAAGGATATTCATATGCCTATCCCAAGCATGTTTAAATTACTCTACAGTCTTGGCCTCTACCACCTCTGATGGGAGGCTATTCCACTTGTCCACTACCCTTTCTGTGAAGTAAGTTTTCCTTAAATTCCAAGGAGACCCAGTGTACAGTACTTACCATTCCACGGATACCCAGTGTACAGTACTTACCATTCCACGGATACCCAATGTACAGTACTTTCCATTCCACGGAGGTCCAGTGTACAATACACTTACTATTCCATGGAGGCCCAGTTTACATAATTTACCATTCCATGGAAGGCCTGTATACAGTACTTACAATTCTATGGAGGCTCAATGTGCAGTACTCACCATTCCATGGAGGCCCAGTGTACAGTACTTACCATTCTATGGAGGCCTTGTATACAGTACTTACAATTTTATAGAGACCCAGTATACAATACTTTCCATGAAGGCCCAGTATATAGTACTTACCATTCCTCGGAAGCCCAGGTTACAGTATTTACAATTCTATGGAGGAACAGTATGCAGTACTTAACCATTCTATGGAGGAACAGTATGCAGTACTTAACCATTCTATGGAGGAACAGTATACAGTACTTACCATTCAGTTGAGGCCCAGCGTACAGCACTCATCAGGATCATAGCCCTTCCAGTCAATAATAATAGATATGGAGGTTATGCTGTTTACTCTGTAATTCACCTTGTTAGAGAACATCACATTTTAAAAATTAAAATGACCTGCATGCTTTAGTTTGTGGATGCAGTTTCAGAACGTAGCTTGTTTTACATTTGGCAGTTTGTGCAAGTTACAGTATATCAGCATACAGTACTTTGCCTTTTTCTAGCTGCTTTCCATTTCTTTATACGTTTCAACATGAACAATATGCAAATTATAATAAATTGTATTACAATGTTATCCACTCTTAGAATTATATGCTTTACTGTGTTTCTCAATTGTTGGCAAGACTAATGATTACCCTGTGCTTACATTTTACACTGTAATTGCATTGATTTCTCATTCCATTGTGTTTGCAAGGGCAGGTTTTTATTTGACGCTGCTGGTTCTTTGCTGAGTAGGTGCCACTTTTTCCATTTTGTTTCAATTTACACCAGAGATTGAGAATATATCAGATGCTGCTCTCTACCACATACAGAGACAACATTTCTTGTAGTGCCAACCTCTACTGAGATATCTGTTTGATCTGTCATACTAGTCTATGCCTCCAGTTGTGTAATCTGATGAATACCAGGGTTGGCTCCAGGTCTACTATCTCCCTGTGCGTGTAATGTTGGAGTTCCCCACCAGTGCCTGATCCCAGCTTAAATAAATTATATATATATATATATATATATATATATATATATATATATATACATACATATTTATTTATGAGCGGTACTCATGGGTCTTACTTATAGGAAATGGGTCCTCATCTGCAGCAACGTTTCGGTAGTTTATTTCTACTCGTCAGGCTTACAACACAGAAACATAATTTATTTTACCTTTATACAATACAAAACATCATGTGCACAGGTCCCAGGAGGCCCAGATCCCTGGACTTCCGCTGACGTTAGTCAGAACGGAGGACCTCACTAATTAGCCCTTCACTGTGTGAAAAAAACAATGAATCTGGTGCAGGATTAACAATATTAAAACAGGATAGACATAATCAAAGAACAATTAAATTTAAGCAAGCACAGAATGACAGGAGTCCATAATAGATAACTTACGCCATACTGTACATATATGTTTTTTTATACTTATATATTTTTTACTTTAATAAACAAGAGAAATACTACATGCCCTATACCCTACAACGTTAAGCTATAAATGCAATACAATATATCCTGCTCATGCACTGATTAAAAACATATACAATGTTTTACATAAGAAGTCTCAAGGTGCCTTACCTTCAAGGGCCAGTTTAATGGCACTCCTATGTTGGGCCATGCGTTCCCTAAAGGTACACAAAGTTTTACCCACATAAAATAACCCGCACGGGCATTTTATGTAATATACTACATATCGAGAGGTACATGTTAGACAGTGTGAGATCTTAATCACCTTGCCCGAATGAGGATGGAACATTATATCACCAATTTCTAAATAGACCCCAAGCACCTATGATTTCCAGGCTTTTTAGAAAGAAAATTCGTGGGTCTAGAAGGCATAAATTCAGAAACGTCCGAATGTACAAGCATACCTCGTAAATTACGTCCTGTACGATAACAAGGTAAAAGGAATTTAGAAGCTAAAGAGGACAAATCGGGATCTGTCTGTACAACCTTTTAGCACTCGTGATTAATTGTCTACTAGCAGTAGAATACTGATTCACAAATATCATCATACCATCTGTGTTCTTTTTCTTCATACTCACTTCAGAGTGCTTAATTTTAGGTTCTGCCAAAGTTCTCTTTTTAGCATCCTGTAGTAATTTGTTGGGGTAACCACGCTCAAGAAATGTAATAATCAACTGGTCCAATTGCAATCATTCTTCCTGAGCATCGCTACAAATACAATGTACTCGAAGAAGCTGGGAAAATGGGAGACCATTTTTTAAGGTTTCCGAGTGATGGCTTGATGGCATCAAATAGTTGTTGCAATCTCTGGGCTTACTGTACACTGAGGTTTTAAAACCTATATCCATCTTACTAACATTCACATCTAAAAAATTCATGTTGTCTCTCTGTATGTCAAAAGTGAATTTCATGTTAGCATCGCGTGTGTTAATGTCTGTCATCATTTCAATAAAGCTTTCTTTGGTTCTGGTCCAGAGCATGAAGATATCGTCGATATAATGAATGAAAAATGGAATGTTATTACAGTACTATATTCTCTTATATCAAAAAATATGCTCTGTTCCAGACCAAACATAAATGAATTGGTGTATGCGGGGGCTACTGGAGAACCCATCGCACACCCAAGTATTTGCACATAATACTCTTTATTAAATAAAAAATAATTACGTGTCAAGACCATCTTTAGCAGATCAAGGAATAAGCTTACTGCAGGACCTGTATACAGGGGATTCTCACTAATTAATCCTTGTACTGCTGCAATTCCCCTATCATGGGGGATATTGGTGTAGAGGCTGACTATGTCTGCCGTGCACAACCAATACTCAGAAATAGACAATGAAATATTTCTCAATTTATCCAAAAAAGAGTATGTGTCTTTGAGATAAGTTTTCTCTTGTTGAATTACCGGCTGCAGATAAAAATCTAAATATCAAGAGACCTGACAAAGTAAAAAGTCTCCAGCAGCAATAATGGGATGCCCGGGGGGCTTGCTTGTGTTCTTATGCAGATTAGGAATCATGTAGAAAACTGGAATAAGTGGTGATGGTACACTCAGAGCCCGCATAGTATCCATATCAATTAATCCCCTATCAACTGATTCTTGAAGAAGTTTATACAGTTCACTGGAGTATTCCTCAGTCAGATCTTTCAATAATTTAGTATATACCGTCTGGTCAGATAGCTGTAAGTATGCTTCTGACAAGTAATTTTCAATATCCTGAATCACGATCCCACCCCCTTTATCTGCAGGGTGGACAGTGATATCAGTACGAGCTGACAAAGACTTAAGAGCTAAACGTCCATCAGGTAAAAGGTTACTACTGTTTTGGCAGGAAACTTGGTAACGTTCTCAATTTCGTTAGACATTGTCCTGGTAAAAGCCTGGATAGCTGGATTCATCGAAGAAGGATCAAAAGTCGACTTGGCCCGCACAGGGCATCTAAGTGCAGGATCATAGTCAACTGTTTCGTTGTTAAAAAATTTCGTAAGCCTAAATTGTCTGTTAAAACGAGCTAAATCAACTTTGCTACCAAAACTGTGATGTCCATTTGTCGGAATGAAACGAAGTCCTAAGAAATTGTCTATGTTATCATGCAGTGCCGAACAAGAGCACAAGGTGCGCTCCATAGCGCATAAAAGGTTTCTTAAATGAATCACAATAAAAGCAATGCCAGCATTAGAGACCTCTGCTCAGACCAAATCAATTATCTCTGTGGACTGGTTTCCACATGGCATAATAAATACTGCACCCGGCAAACAGGAACTGCATCCATCATCCACCTTCGCAAACCTCACGCCTCACCTGTATTGAGTGGTGTGCGACAGCTGTAGTCTCCACAGCATGCCACAAAGTAGCGTGCCTGGTATGAGCCGTGCAGGGACTCAGAGCAGAGAGTGCCGGGCGGCAGCAAGTACAGCGTCAGTAGGCCAAGTCTCTATGCATTTCGTCACCAGACCTGGCGTACCGAGAGGTGCTGTTTGGCGTGACTGCAGTGAAGATGAATGAGGACACATCTATATGTCATGACCATGGGATAGTCACCTTGTATTGTAATTAACTTAGTTTTGTTTGCTTAACTGCAGTCTTCTGGGGACATGGATCAATCCAATCACCCCTGCTGACTTTATCATTCATGAAAGAATAGCTTTTTACAGCAAAAAGGTTTTTGTATGTTCCTGTTCATATCATCTGCTCATAAATAACTGATATATTTATAGGTCTCCTAGTCATTTGCTCACAGTGGGGTCAATCCAGTACCTGCAAAGGGGACAAGTTGCCATTGCAGCAGCAAACGATCTCAACCAGTGGCGACTCCAGAGGTGGGGGTGCAGCGCAGTCTAAAGTCCAAATAGGGAAGCCACACCAACTGCCAGTTAGTCAGTTTGGGATGATAGTTGGTGGCACTTGGTGTGGCTGCCCTATTTGGACTTTGGACGCCGCTGCAGCCCCACCTCTGGATTCGCCACTGATCTCAACCCATATTTGTGGATTTTTGTATGCAGCCTTAAGAGGCTGTGAACAAAAATCTGTGAATCCAGCTGTCCATTCTACTGAATTCTATATTACATGTGAAGTCTCTTAAATGTAATGTGCATATAGACTGCACCATATAGCAGGGAAACCTTAAGGTGAACCCCACACCTGGCAATATTCAAATGAAACAGAGTACTTGGCGACCTTCTCACTGGCGCTGTCACTTAAATACCAAAACCTGTTTCATAACATCCTTTTAAATCGTATGGTTGTGTCTATCCACCACTTTCTTCTTTCAAAGTCCAGGTATTCCACACATGTCCATCATCAACACGATGAATGCCTTTAGTTCTCCTCACACAAATAGGGTCAGTGATGTGGCCCATCATATTATTCCTAGAGGGCTCCAGCTCCATATGGCAGCTTCCTTTTCAATGGTTTTTGAGCAATTTAGGAAAGATTGGGAAAGGATCTTAAGAGCGTGTTCATTGTCTTTAATGTACCTAATTATAGAAGATATGAGAGAGATCATGTTAAATTGGAGGAGGAGAGATCTGTCCACAGAGCGTTATTACAGCCTTTTATAGATTTACCCAAGTACCAACAATTGAGCAGGCTGAGGTATGTCGGCAGGGCCAGTAGTAGATGGGGACAATCCAGTGGAGGTGTTTGACGTAACCAGGAGGGAACTCGGCACTCTTTTGTTGTATAAGACACAAAGCGCTTAAAGAACTGCTTATTGCCAGTTCTTTATATACAGCCGGTAATTGTTTCTTTCACTCCCACTGGGAAGACACATGGATGCTGAGTGTCATTTTTTGTATGTGATTTTATATGTCCAATTTGAAACAATATATGTATATTTTGTTTGTTATTAAATACAATACACTGTATTCCTATTTCCATTTTCTTCTATTTTTTGTATTTGCACATGACCATTGAGTTGTTGATTGTTGTCACTGAGCCCATATGTGTGAGGAGGACTAAAGGCATTCATCGTGTTGATGATAGATGTGTGTGGAATACCTGGTCTTTGAAAGAAGAAAAGGTGGATAGACACAACCATGTTTCAAAAGAATGTTTTGGTATTTAAGTGACAGCGCCAGTGGGAAGGCTGCATACAGGCTTCCTCCTCTCTTAAAACACTGCTGCACTGAAGCTTCTGTATAACAGTTCTAACTATAAAATCTGTGTCTTCTGACAAGACTACATACAAATCTTCCCAGGCAAAGCAGAATCCAGATTAATAAGAACCAGATCTCTTGTTTTGACCGGCATAGCAGGAGGTAGGCAGGAAAATGAGAAGTAGAAGTTTTGCTGTGACTGTATTGGCAGATCTAACCACATCAAAGGTTACCTGCCCTGAGACCTGAAACCAATTAAGGAAATCTTTTACAAATGCTGGCATTTCTGGTTAAGGCTCCTTAAGGCATTGTTGACAAAACCATTTACAGTATTGTGCTTTTCAGATGTTCTCAGCTGAACCACAGAGCACAGACAACAGGTCTTCTAGGCTCACTTTTTTGTCTTTTTTTTTGTCTTTTATCTCGAGTCCTGACCCTCGGATAAGTAAATGGCCCAGTTTACATATATGGACTAGGTAATAATAAGTAACTGCACACTATACAGCTGAGAACATTATTATTACCAGTTATTTATATAGGGCACACATATTCCGCAGCGCTTTACAGAGAATATATAGCCATTCACATCAGTCCCTGCCCCATTGGAGCTTACAATCTACATTCCCTATCACATGTACACGCACATACGTTAATTTTAGGGTTAATTTTGTTGGGAGCCAATTAACCTACCAGTATATTTTTGGATTGTGGGAGGAAACCGGAGTACCCGGAGGAAACCCACACAAGTATGTGGAGAATATACAAACTCCACACAGTTAGGGTCTTGGTGGGAATCGAACCCATGACCTCAGTGCTGTGAGGCAGTATTGCTAACCATTACACCATCCGTACTGCCCAGAGAGTACAAAAATAGCCATAAATTGCGGAATTAGACAAACACTAAGGCTTGGTACCCCCTTGCCGATGCACAGCAGATGTGACATTGTGCAACAATTTCCCGCAAAGATATCATTCATACACACTGAATGATATTGTTTACTATATTGTCAATGACGTCACCCGACCACATCCAGGAGCATGCAGTTTTGTACATATCCTTAGATTTCAAGATTAAGGGGGGTACACACAGAGAAATCAGTGCTTAAATTCTAAGCAATCTGACTCTCCGTGTGTATGCCCCACAGCGATAGCGATGCGCGTCGCTATCGCCGGTGCTAGATTGGCAGGTCGCTCATTTCACCGCTGGGTGAAATGAGCACTCCCCCCCCCTTCGCTCAGCACACATTGCGCTGTGCTTAGTGGGGGGAGAGATGTGTGCTGAGCGGTCACTGATAGATTGCTCAGCACACATCTCTCCCCGTGTGTACAGGGATTAAGATCTAAAGATATTGTACATCGTTAACGACCTGTGGGAGCGCGCATCGTTAACGATGTAGTGAAACACACTGGACGATATATCGTCCGATCCACTGAATATTGTGTATTCATAGTATATGTGCATCTAAAATCTAATAGCAGTGTGGCAGCATTTTAATATGAATAGTGTGACAACAATTGGATGTTGGTATTGCTAGGCATTAATATTTATTACCTAGTTAATAATAATAATGCCTAAAGTCTTCCTTTTATGGAATTTATTACTATTATGTCGATAATACTAAATTCCATCTTTCCCTTCATTGCTGCACAATCTTTTTTTTTTCTTATTTTCTTATACTAGTTTTGTGGATGTGGTATAAAGGGTTTGCTGTCAGAATGTCAACATTGCCAGAATATAGGTAGTGGCATAATGAATCGCAAGAATATAGGTATTCTGGCAATTCATTATGCCAGAATGCCAAAAGTTGGCATGTTGACAATGCATTTTTCTACTGACTTGTCAACTAACCCTAACGCACGCACAATATTGGTGGCGTTGTCCAATATCACAAATCCCCAGGAGAGTCTAATTGGGGTAAGCCATTGTGCGATGATGTCCCTCAGTTTCCGTAAGAGCTTGTCAGTGGTGTGCCTCTTACGGAAAGCGGTGATACATAGCGTGGCCAGCCTAGGAACAAGTTGGTGTTTGCGAGATGTTGCTACTGGTGCCGTTGCTGTTGTTGCTGTGGGAGGCCATACATCTACCCAGTGGGCTGTCACAGTCATATAGTCTTAAGTAGAGATGAGCGGATTCGGTTTTACTCGGTTTTACTCGGTTCTCAAAACCGAATCTTATTGGCTATCCAAAACACGTGACATCCGTGAGCCAATAAGATTCGGTTTTGAGAACCGAGTAAAACCGAGTAAAACCGAATCCGCTCATCTCTAGTCTTAAGTCTGCCCTGTTCCACTTGTCCACATGTCCGTGTTTAAGTGGACAGTGGGTACAACTGCATTTTGTAGGACACTGAGGACACTTTTTCTGACGTCTCTGTACATTCTCGGTATCGCCTGCCTAAAGAAGTGGAACCTAGATGGGATTTGATACCGGGGACACAGTACCTCCAACAATTCTCTAAGTCCCACTGAACTAATGGCGGATACTGGACGCACGTCTAACACCAACAAAGCTGTCAATGCCTCAGTTATACGCTTTGCAAAAGGATGACTGATGTCATATTTCATCTTCCTCACAAAGGACTGTTGGACAGTCAATTGCTTAGTTGAAGTAGTACAAGTGGTCTTCTGATTCCCCTCTGGTATGACGATCGACTCCCAGCAGCAACAACAGCAGCGGCAGAAATAGCAGGCGTACTACTCAAGGATCCTCCGGAGGAATCCCAGTTAGGAGAGGACTCCTCAGTCTTGCCAGGGACACGGCCTGCAGGACTACTGACGTTCATGGCTGAGGAGGAAGTTAACGTTGAGGGAGTTGGTGGTGTGGCTTGCAGGAGCTTGGGTACAACAGGAAGAAGGGATTTAGGTGTCAGTGGACTGCTTACGCTCTTACCCAAAGTTTCACAACTTGACACTGGCTTCTGATGAATGCGCTGCAGTTGACGTATAAGGGAGGATGTTCCTAGGTGGTTAACATCCTTACCCCTAC